>NC_041382.1:346656050-346667375 GCF_002162155.2 Triticum dicoccoides
GTAAAAAAAATAAAAAAAATTGTTAGTAATGGCGCACCAGTGGACAGTGCGCCATTACTAGTTTTTAACTAGTAATGGCGCACTATCCACTGGTGCGCCATTACTAAGTTTTTTTCAAAAAAAATTCAAGAAAAATTTCAATTTTTTTTCAAAACTAGTAATGGCGCACCGTGGGTGTGGTGCGCCATTACTAGTTTAACTACTAATGGCGCACCACCCCACGGTGCGCCATTACTAGTTTGCCCGCCTTCCACCGAATGCACCGCCGCTAGTGGACCGCCTTTTCAGTTTAAAAAAAATAAAAAAATGATAAAAATGTCAAAAAAATAAAAGAAAATAAGTTTGCCATGTGATATGTGGTCTAGTTGTTGGGAAAATTTACAAATATATATTTCGACTTTATTTGCAAAATCTCTCTGGAAATTTGAAAAATGGGCATAACTTTTGCATACGAACTCGGATTAAAAAGTTTTATATATGAAAAATCATCTACCAGGGTACATGGACACATTCTCCCCCTCTCATTGCTATGCATCTCCTAGATAGAAATTGAGTGATCGTAGGAAATATTTTGAAATTGCATGCTACGTTCCCCAATAGGTGTCAAGTCGGTGACGATGGAGATCATAACAGTCACTAGTAGGAAAACGGCTATAGATGAAATGGACACTAATGGCGCACTACGTGTGTGTTGCGCCATTAGAATATAGCAATGGCACACCACATACATGTACGCCATTAGTAATATATTACTACTAATGCCGCACCTGGTGTGCGGTGCGCCATTAGAAGTTTTGAAAAAAAATTGTTACTAATGGCGCACCGTGGGTGTGGTGCGCCATTACTAGTTGACATAGTAATGGCGCACCACACCCACGGTGCACCATTAGAAGTTTTGAAAAAAAGTAAAAAAAATAAAAAAAATGTTAGTAATGGCGCACCAGTGGACAGTGCGCCATTACTAGTTTTTAACTAGTAATGGCGCACTATCCACTGGTGCGCCATTACTAAGTTTTTTTCAAAAAAAATTCTACAAAAATTTCAATTTTTTTTCAAAACTAGTAATGGCGCACCGTGGGTGTGGTGCGCCATTACTAGTTTAACTACTAATGGCGCACCACCCCACGGTGCGCCATTACTAGTTTGCCCGCCTTCCACCGAATGCACCCCCCCTAGTGGACCGCCTTTTCAGTTTAAAAAAATAAAAAAATGATAAAAATGTCAAAAAAATAAAAGAAAATAAGTTTGCCATGTGATATGTGGTCTAGTTGTTGGGAAAACTTACAAATATATATTTCGACTTTATTTGCAAAATCTCTCTGGAAATTTGTAAAATGGGCATAACTTTTGCATACCAACTCGGATTAAAAAGTTTTATATATGAAAAATCATCTACGAGGGTACATGGACACATTCTCCCCCTCTCATTGCTATGCATCTCCTAGATAGAAATTGAGTGATCGTAGGAAATATTTTGAAATTGCATGCTACGTTCCCCAACAGGTGTCAAGTCGGTGACGATGGAGATCATAACAGTCACTACTAGGAAAATGGCTATAGATGAAATGGACACTAATGGCGCACTACGTGTGTGTTGCGCCATTAGAATATAGGAATGGCGCACCACATACATGTACGCCATTAGTAATATATTACTACTAATGGCGCACCTGGTGTGCGGTGCGCCATTAGAAGTTTTGAAACAAAATTGTTACTAATGGCGCACCGTGGGTGTGGTGCGCCATTACTAGTTGACATAGTAATGGCGCACCACACCCACGGTGCGCCATTAGAAGTTTTGAAAAAAAAGTAAAAAAAAATAAAAAAATTGTTAGTAATGGCGCACCAGTGGACAGTCCGCCATTACTAGTTTTTAACTAGTAATGGCGCACTGTCCACTCGTGCGCCATTACTAAGTTTTTTTCAAAAAAAATTCAAGAAAAATTTCAATTTTTTTCAGAACTAGTAATGGCGCACCGTGGGTGTGGTGCGCCATTACTAGTTTGCCCGCCTTCCACCAAATGCACCCCCCCTAGTGGACCTCCTTTTCAGTTTAAAAAAAATAAAAAAATGATAAAAATGTCAAAAAAATAAAAGAAAATAAGTTTGCCATGTGATATGTGGTCTAGTTGTTGGGAAAATTTACAAATATATATTTCGACTTTATTTGCAAAATCTCTCTGGAAATTTGTAAAATGGGCATAACTTTTGCATACGAACTCGGATTAAAAAGTTTTATATATGAAAAATCATCTACCAGGGTACATGGACAGATTCTCCCCCTCTCATTGCTATGCATCTCCTAGATAGAAATTGAGTGATCGTAGGAAATATTTTGAAATTGCATGCTACGTTCCCCAACAGGTGTCAAGTCGGTGACGATGGAGATCATAACAGTCACTACTAGGAAAACGGCTATAGATGAAATGGACACTAATGGCGCACTACGTGTGTGTTGCGCCATTAGAATATAGCAATGGCACACCACATACATGTACGCCATTAGTAATATATTACTACTAATCGCGCACCTGGTGTGCGGTGCGCCATTAGAAGTTTTGAAAAAAAAATTGTTACTAATGGCGCACCGTGGGTGTGGTGCGCCATTACTAGTTGACATAGTAATGGCGCACCACACCCACGGTGCGCCATTACAAGTTTTGTAAAAAAAAGTAAAAAAAATAAAAAAAAATTGTTAGTAATGGCGCACCAGTGGACAGTGCGCCATTACTAGTTTTTAACTAGTAATGGCGCACTGTCCACTGCTGCGCCATTACTAAGTTTTTTTCCAAAAAAATTCAAGAAAAATTTCAATTTTTTTTTCAAAACTAGTAATGGCGCACCGTGGGTGTGGTGCGCCATTACTAGTTTAACTACTAATGGCGCACCACCCCACGGTGCGCCATTACTAGTTTGCCCGCCTTCCACCGAATGCACCCCCCTAGTGGACCGCCTTTTCAGTTTAAAAAAAAATAAAAAAAATGAGAAAAATGTCAAAAAATAAAAGAAAATAAGTTTGCCATGTGATATGTAGTCTAGTTGTTGGGAAAATTTACAAATATATATTTCAACTTTATTTGCAAAATCTCTCTGGAAATTTGTAAAATGGGCATAACTTTTGCATACGAACTCAGATTAAAAAGTTTTATATATGAAAATTCATCTACTCGAAAAGTTACATCCGAATTTAACTGGGGGAACCCCGTTAAACATTTTCAAAATCCCCAAAAACCTAACACAAAAAAAGTTACGGGGCTTTCAAGATCTAGAGGCAAAAAAATTCAAAAAAAAAGGTTTTGAATTTTTTTTATTTTTTTTCAAAATATGATACGTAATATGACCGGGAAGTTTGAAATATTTTACAAAATTTCATCATAGTCATGAACATGAACAAAGTCCAAGACATCAACAAGGTATAATAGGATTGATATGCTAGATATATCAACAAGTGCCTGTGAAGTGAGCTGTTGCTGGGGTTGGATAGAACTGTGAAGTTAAGCGTGCTTGGGCTAGAGTAGTGTGAGGATGGGTGACCTTGTGATTTGACCTAAGATTAAGCATATTGACCCGAGATTAAGACATAATGACCTGAGATTAAGAAAAAACGAAAAAAATGAAATTTTTTGAAAAAAATTTATGAAAAATCTGAAAAAAAAATTTGAAAAAAAATTGTTACTAATGGCGCACTTCTATGTGGTGCGCCATTAGTATACCAGATACTAATGGCGCACCGCTGGTGCGCCACAGGTGCGCCATTAGAAAAAAATTCTAATGGAGTGATGCTAGTGGCGCACCAGTAGTGCGCCATTAGTAGCGAAAATAGGTGCGCCACTAGCAGCCCTTTTCTAGTAGTGGGTGCTTTTGAGATGGAGATCAAAGGCACAAGAAGATGATGGCCATATCATGTCACATACTTTGATTGCATATGATGTTTATCCTTTATGCATCTTATTTTGCTTAGTACGGCGGTAGCATTATAAGATGACCCCTCACTAAATTTTAAGGTATAAGTGTTCTCCCTGATTATGACCGTTGCTACAATTCGTCGTGCCGAGACACCATGTGATGATCGAGTGTGATAAGCTCTACGTTCACATACAACAGGTGCAAGCCAATTTTGCACATGCATAATACTCGGGTTAAACTTGACGAGCCTAGCATATGCAGCTATTGCCTCAGAACACTGAGACCATAAGGTCGAACGTGAATCATATAGTAGATATGATCAACACAGTGATGTTCACCATTGAAAACTACTCCATCTCACGTGATGATCGGACATGGTTTAGTTGATATGGATCACGTGATCATTTATATGACTAGAGGGATGTCTATCTAAGTGGGAGTTCTTAAGTAATATGATTAATTGAACTTTAATTTATCATGAACTTAGTCCTGATAGTTTTTGCATATCTATGTTGTTGTAGATCAATGGCCAGTGCTACCGTTCGCTTGAATTTTAATGCGTTCCTAGAGAAAGCTAAGTTGAAAGATGATGGTAGCAACTACACGGACTGGGTCCATAACTTGAGGATTATTCTCATTGCTGCACAGAATAATTGCGTCCTGGAAGCACCGCTAGGTGCAAGACCTGCTACAGGAGTAATGATGGAGTCATGTACCTAAGGTAAGGTCACAGACCTGATCTAAGTACCCTGCCCAAGGACATCCTTTGAAGAGATCACCTTCCAGTCGACCTACGAGGGACTCACTCGACTGACTTGAAGGACTCGACCACGAAGACTCACTCGACCACCAACAGGTCAAGAGGCACTCTGCACTGCAACGGTCTGTAATTAAGTAGACTTTATGATAGTAAAGACACTTTATGTGGGGCGTTATCAGTAACGCCCCGGACTTAACGCACCTTAAACCCTCTCCTACGTGGGCTGGCTGGGGTCTTGGCGCACTCTATATAAGCCACCCCCCTCCACAGGTAGAAGGGTTCGGCACCCTGTAACTCATATACACATAATCCACTCGACCGCCTCCGGGCTCCGAGACGTAGGGCTTTTACTTCCTCCGAGAAGGGCCTAAACTCGTACATCTCTTGTGCTTACAACCTCTCCATAGCTAGGACCTTGCCTCTCCATACCTACCTCCCACTCTAGTGTCAGACTTAGAACCACGACAGTTGGCGCCCACCGTGGGGCAGGTGTTTTAGCGATTTTGTGGAGAAGTTGCGATTCTTCCGAGTACTTTCATCATGGTGGCTGCTGGAGTTTTGGTCGAGGGCCGAGAGATCCGTCTCGGTGCTCTCACCTTCGTCGCCGACGACTCCGCCTGGCTCCAGGAGGCTCCACTCGACGTTGATGCGCTCCCCGTCCGCGGTGCGACGCATTTTCGCGCATGTGTCCGTGGCATTCTGCTGCGGCACCCCGTATCGGTCGACTCCCCCATCGGCCACCCTCTCGGTCTCCCGCCAGCGCAAGCGCTCGGGCCGGTCGAGGCTTCAGCGGTGGGTGAGGCACGCGGTGGCTCGCTAGACGGCCACCACCCAAGTTGCGGCAATCGAGCCCGACGAATCTCTTTACAGCCTGTTCGATCTGTCGACTGGCTCCGTAGAGACTACATCCGAGTGCGATAGCAGTGATCCAGCGGCAGAAATCCTGATGGTCGTCGGGCCCCGCAGTCCCCCTGGCTTCGCCCATGATGGTGGGGCAGGCGACGGAGGCGACCCCGCACGAGACCACGAAGAGTACCAGCCCGAGCCACTCGACTCTATGCAAAGAGAGGAACTTCGCCGCAGGAACGTGGATGCCCTGCGTACTCCCATCGCAGGAGAAACCCCCGAGGCTCGCGCCTTGGAGGAGGCACGTTTGGCCAACTTGGCCGAACGCACTCGCCTGGAGAATCTTCAGTGAGCACTCGACGAGCGCGCACGGCAACGAGTTCCCGACACCAGTCGACGTCAACTCTTCCCGTCGACTCAGGTATATCGAACCCCAATCCAGAATTTAGCAGCTGCGACCCGTATTGCAGAGTCCATCCAGCCCTCTCAGTCGGAAGCTGGCAGAGGCTTGATGCAGATCAGGGATCTGCTCCGGGCAGCAGGTGATCAGAATTCGGCCGTGTTGCAGTCGCGCAACAGAATTCACAGTCGATCCGTCGCTGCGAATACGGTTCAGTCGGCTTACAGCCCCAGATCTCCTCCGCGGCGTGAAGGGCGCGAGAATCGACGAGACCAATATGGAGACCGACACGACCGAGATGATAGGCGTCGAGTGCCCAATTCCCCTCCGAGGGGTGGGTCTTACGCTCCTCGGTAGCAAGATGACAGACGTCAGCTCAGTGCGGGGCGAAGAGTTCCAGTCGACCCCAGAGAACCAGGCTTCGACGCGTGATCCATTATCGTGCAAGGCTTGGTCGACCGGAACAGAGCCCATCGAGGTGGACTCGACAGAGATGCGCCTACGAGCAGTCGAGTGCATGTTTCTGGTCCGGAATGTTGCAGCAGAGCTATCAGAGCCGCAGTGATCCCTCCCAATTTCAGGTTGGCAACAGGAGTCAGCAAGTTCACTGGTGAGTCTAAGCCTGAAACTTGGCTTGAGGACTACCGAGTGGCGGTTCAGATTGGTGGTGGGAATGATGAGGTGGCCATGAAACATCTGCCCCTCATGTTGGAAGGTTCTGCCAGAGCATGGTTGACTCAGTTACCTCCTAGCAGCATTTACACTTGGGAAGATCTGTCCCGAGTGTTCGTCAGAACGTTTGAAGGAACTTGCAAGCGACCGGCTGGATTGACGGAGCTGCAAGTCTGCGTGCAGAAGACCAATGAGACTCTCAGGGAGTATATTCAGAGGTGGATCACTTTGCACCATACTATGGAGAATGTGTCTGATCATCAGGCAGTCTGCGCCTTCAAGGATGGTGTCAAGAACAGAGAATTGAGTTTGAAATTTGGTCGAACCGGTGACATGACCTTGAGTCGGATGATGGAAATTGCTACCAAGTACGCCAACGACGAAGAAGAAGACCGACTCCAAAGCGGCAAGCACAAGCCGAGTCAGTCGGAGAAGGGAAACACCAGTCGGAAACAGAAGCGGAAGGCTGAACCGGCAGCTCCTGGAGAGGCTCTGGCCGTGACTCAGGTAAAGTTTAAGGGGAAACCAAAAGGATCCTGGAACCCTAAGAAGGTAAAGAATAAAGAAGGGAACGACGTGATGGATATGCCGTGCCACATCCACACGAAGAAAGACGAAGAGGGGAATATCATTTACCCAAAGCATACCACTCGCCAATGTCGACTCCTGATCCAGCAGTTTCAAGGAAAACAGTCTAAGGACAAGGAAAAGGAGTCGGACAAGGCCGAAGGCAAGGAGGACAGTGAGGAAGGATATCCGCATATCAACTCCACTCTGATGATCTTTGCAGATGCGGAAAGCAAGAGTCGATTGAAAGTCATTAACCGTGAGGTGAACATGGTTACCCCAGCAAAAGCAAATTATTTGAAATGGTCCCAAACACCCATCACATTCGACCAATCTGATCACCCGACTCATATTGCCACCCTTGGGAGGCAAGCTTTGGTGGTCGATCCAGTTGTCGAAGGCACTCGACTGACAAAGGTGCTGATGGACGGTGGTAGCGGGCTGAATTTGTTGTATGCAGACACACTGAAAGGAATGGGCATTCCGATGTCCCGACTGAGCACCAGTAACATGAGCTTTCATGGAGTTATACCAGGGAAGAAAGCCGAGTCACTCGGCCAAATAGCTCTGGACGTGGTGTTTGGTGATTCGAAACATTTTTGCAAAGAGAAGTTGACGTTTGAGGTCGTGGATTTTCAGAGTGCATATCATGCCATTTTGGGGAGACCAGCTTATGCACGGTTCATGGCTCGACCATGTTACGTGTACCTCAAATTGAAGATGCCCGGCCCCAAAGGAGTGATCACTGTCACCGGTGATCGGAAAAAGGCAGAAGAGTGCTTTCAGAAGGGCTCAAAGATTGCCGATTCCCAGGTGACAGCGGTCGAGTTTGAAGAATACAAGCAAAATGCAGATCCGAGTGATTTGCTGCGATCCAAGAAACCCGCCACAGAATCTGCATTTCAGTCGTCCGGTGAGACGAAGCCTGTTCACATTCACCCGACCGACCCCGATGCAGCTCCGACCCACATCTCCACAACACTCGACCCGAAATAGGAAGAAGCGCTCATCCAGTTCCTCCGTGAGAACTGGGACATTTTTGCATGGAAGCCCGCTGACATGCCAGGTGTTCCCAGGGGACTGGCTGAGCATCGCTTAAGAGTCGACTCATCAGCAAAACCAGTCAAAGAGCATCTTCGGCGGTCCGCCGTCCAGAAGAGAAAAGCCATTGGTGAGGAAGTGGCTCGACTGTTGGCGGCAGGATTTATCCGAGAGATATACCACTCCGAGTGGCTCGCTAATGTCGTCATGGTTCCTAAGAAAGACAAATCACTCCGAATGTGCATTGATTTCAAGCACATCAACCGGGCCTGCCCGAAAGATCATTTTCCTCTCCCTCGCATAGATCAAATTGTTGACTCGACCGCGGGATGCGAGAGATTGTCTTTTCTAGACGCCTACTCCGGGTACCACCAGATCCGTCTGTACGGACCCGACGAGGTAAAAACAGCTTTCATCACTCCATTCGGGTGCTTCTGCTATATCACCATGCCATTCGGCCTCAAGAATGCCGCAGCCACATTTATGCGAATGATTCAGAAGTGTCTACTCACTCAAATCAGTCGGAATGTGGAAGCGTATATGGATGATATTGTCGTCAAGTCACGAAAAGGTTCCGACCTGCTCGCTGACCTCACCGAAACATTTGCCAACCTCAGAAGGTATGATATCAAGCTCAATCCATCAAAGTGCACATTCGGAGTTCCTGGTGGCAAGTTACTCGGTTTTCTCGTTTCCGAGTGAGGGATCGACGCTAATCCAGAGAAGATCGGCACTATTCTCCGAATGAAACACCCTGTGCGAGTGCACGATGTCCAGAAGCTTACTGGATGCTTGGCCGCATTAAGTCGATTCATCTCATGACTCGGTGAAAAGGCATTGCCTCTTTACCGACTGATGAAGAAGGCAGACAAGTTCGAGTGGACTCCAGAAGCTAATGCAGCGTTTGCCGAGCTAAAAGCTCTGCTCTCCACCCAGCCGGTGCTTGCTGCTCCAATCAGCAAAGAGCCTCTGTTGCTTTATATCGCAGCCACAGGATAAGTCGTCAGTACTGTGCTTACGGTCGAGCGGGAAGAAGAAGGAAAAGCTTTCAAAGTTCAGCGCCCAGTGTATTATTTGTCTGAAGTCTTGACTCCATCTAAGCAGAGATATCCTCATTATCAGAAGCTTGTGTATGGAATATACATGACCACAAAGAAGGTTGCTCATTATTTCTCTGATCATTCCATCACAGTCATGAGCGACGCTCCACTATCAGAGATTTTGCACAACAGAGATGCAACTGGTCGAGTGGCGAAATGGGCGATTGAACTTCTTCCCCTTGATATCAAGTTTGAGGCAAAGAAAGCCATTAAGTCCCAGGCAATAACAGATTTCCTCGCCGAGTGGATTGAACAGCAGCAGCCGACTGAAGTTCACTCGGAGCATTGGACCATGTTTTTTGATGGCTCTAAGATGTTGAATGGTTCCGGTGCTGGGGTTGTCCTGGTTTCCCCCAGAGGAGATAAGCTCAGATATGTGCTCCAGATTCACTTTGATTCCTCCAACAATGAGGCAGAGTATGAGGCCCTCTTATACGGATTGCGCATGGCCATTTCACTCGGCGTCCGTCGCCTGATGGTCTATGGCGACTCAGATTTAGTGGTCAACCAAGTGATGAAGGAGTGGGACGTGAGAAGCCCAGCCATGACTGGATACTGCAGTGCAGTGAGGAAGCTGGAAAAGAAGTTCGAGGGGTTGGAGCTCCATCATATACCCCGACTGAAAAATCAAGCTGCTGATGATCTAGCAAAGATAGGTTCCAAGAGAGGGGCCATTCCGAGTGGTGTGTTCTTGGAGCATATACACACTCCGTCAGTCAAAGAAGACCCTTTCACCGAAGAAGCTCCACAGCCCAAGAGTGCCACAGATCCGACTGAGGTTGAGGTCCCAGCAGTAGTCGACTTGGTCATGGAGGTCTTGGTGGTCATTCCCGACTGGACAGTTCCGTATATCGCGTATATCCTGAGAAAAGAGCTCGCGGAGGATGAGGAAGAGGCTCGACAGATCGTCCGTCGATCTAAAGCCTTTACCATAATCAAAGGACAGTTATATAGAGAAAGCGCGACTGGAGTTGGTCAGAAGTGCATAACACCAGAAGAAGGTCGAATCATCCTCAATGATATCCACTCGGGAACCTGTGGTCATCATGCGTCCTCTCGGACCATCGTGGCCAAAGCATACCGAGCCGGTTTTTACTGGCCAAAGGCGAATGAGATGGCAAAGGAAATAGTGGATAAGTGCGAGGGATGTCAGTTCTACTCGAATATGTCGCACAAGCCTGCATCAGCTCTGAAGACCATTCCACTCGTCTGGCCTTTCGCAGTATGGGGGTTGGACATGGTCGGTCCTTTGAGAACAGGGCGAAGTGGCTTCACGCATGTGCTGGTGGCAGTCAACAAGTTCACCAAGTGGATTGAGGCTAAACAAATCAAGAACCTTGACGCCGGTGCTGCTGTTAGCTTCATCAGGGAACTGATATTCAGATATGGAGTCCCGCACAGCATCATTATGGATAATGGGTCGAACTTTGACTTGGAGGAATTCAGAGATTTCTGCAACTCTCAAGGCACACGAGTCGACTACGCTTCAGTCGCCCATCCGCAGTCGAATGGACAAGCAGAGCAAACCTCTCACTCGGGGGCTTAGCTGCAGCACAGTGCTCGCCTAAGTTATAAAAATCCTACCGAGTGAAGAGCAAACCTCTCACTCGAGGGCTTAGCTGCAGCCCAGTGCTCGCCTAAGTTATAAAAATCCTACCGAGTGAAGAGCGAACCTCTCACTCGGGGGCTTAGCTACAGCCCAATGCTCGCCTAAGTTATCAAAATCCTACCGAGTGGTAAGCCAGACTTCCACTCGAAGGCTTAGCTGCAGTCCAAGTACTCGCCTAAGATATAAAAAATCCTACCGAGTGAAGAGCAAACCTCTCACTCGGGGGCTTAGCTGCAGCCCAGTGCTCACCTAAGATATAAAAATCCTACCGAGTGAAGAGCAAACCTCTCACTCGGGGGCTTAGCTGCAGCCCAGTGCTCGCCTAAGATATAAAAATCCTACCGAGTGAAGAGCAAACCTCTCACTCGGGGGCTTAGCTGCAGCCCAGTGCTCGCCAAAGTTATGAAAATCCTACCGAGTGAAG
>NC_041382.1:346667567-346693998 GCF_002162155.2 Triticum dicoccoides
GAAGAGCAAACCTCTCACTCGGGGGCTTAGCTGCAGCCCAGTGCTCGCCAAAGTTATAAAAATCCTACCGAGTGAAGAGCGAACCTCTCACTCGGGGGCTTAGCTGCAGCCCAGTGCTCGCCTAAGTTATCAAAATCCTACCGAGTGAAGAGCAAACCTCTCACTCGGGGGCTTAGCTGCAGCCCAGTGCTCGCCTAAGATATAAAAATCCTACCGAGTGAAGAGCAAACCTCTCACTCGGGGGCTTAGCTGCAGCCCAGTGCTCGCCTAAGTTATCAAAATCCTACCGAGTGAAGAGCAAACCTCTCACTCGGGGGCTTAGCTGCAGCCCAGCGCTCACCTAAGTTATCAAAATCCTATCGAGTGAAGAGCAAACCTCTCACTCGGGAGGTTTAGCTGCAGCCCAGCGCTCACCTAAGTGGATTAAGGAATAAGTCGACTGCAGTGAGCGTCTTGCCTTGAACCTGCAAAAGACATTTCGAGCCGAAAGCAATCATATTCAAACACAAAATTCAAGTTCAGATCGATACCTAAAGGAACCGAAAGAGCTCAGGCGCTAAGCCTGTTAAGGTTTATCGGTTACAACTCCACTCGGCATACCGAGGCAAATTTAAAGCGTCGATCTTAGAAGAAGTTTTTTACCCCTCCTGTGGAGGGCTGGAAGCTGCAACAAACTCATCAAGATCAATTCCATCTGCGATCCGAGTGGCAGCAGCAAGGAAAGTTTCCATAAAGGACCTGAAGTCGTGTTTCTTGGTGTTGGCCACTCGGAGGGCAGCCAGCTTGTCTTCTCGCGCATCTTTGCAGTGGACTCGGGCCAGACACAGAGCTACATCTGCACCACACCGAGCCGAGGACTTTTTCCACTCCTGCACTCGACCAGGGACAGCATTCAAACGAGCCATCAGCGACTCGAGGTCGTTCTGGAGTGTCTCCCCGGGCCAGAGCGTTGAGTCGATGCGAGATGTGGCGACCTTCAGCCTTGCAAGGTAGTCCACGGCAGCTGCAACACGGGACTCCAGTCGGAAAACATTCATGGCAACTTCGTCGTTCACCGGAGAATTGACGGGGTCAAGGTTTGGTTCCAGCCGGCTAGTCTCTTCTTCAAAGTTTTGACAAAATTCTGCAAGGACGATCACCGAGTCAAAGCAATGGTCGAATGAAAGAACCACAGTTGAAAGTGATTGTTGAAGGTTTACCTTCAAGCATAAGAAACAGCTTCTCGGCAAGACCACTCAGGAAGGCCTCCAGATCATTTTTCTTCTCAAGAGCAGCTTTCAGATTGGTATTTTCTTGTTCAAGCTTGGTAACTGAAGCTAACTTCTCGTCGGCAAGCTTGATCCTCTCAGCTAGTTCAAGGTCTTTTTTCCTTTGGGCCTCCCTCACCTTACCTGCAAGTTACAGCAAGATCAGATTTTGAAACAAATGAAGGGAAAAAGCAGTCGTCGAGGTCTCACCAAACATACCTTCGGTCTCCTCCTTTGCCTTCGTCAGATTCTCCTGAACCAGCTTCAGATTCAGCTCGAGCTGAATGTGCTTGTTTTCCAGTTCAGTGTAGCGAGCCGCAAGGTTGCCTTCTACGCCAAGGAGAGTCCCATACGGACATGGGTTCAGTCTTTGGTATTCGTATCTTCATAGCCCATCAATCCGCCCCATAGCTAACAGGCCGGACGCCCAAGGACCCCTTAGTCCAGGACTCCCTCAGTAGCCCCTGAACCTGGCTTCAATGACAAGGTATCCGACGCATAGTGTTGTCTTTGGCATTGCAAGGTGGGTTCCTCCTTCCGAACTCCAAAATAGTCTTCGGACGAATTGATTGTGTCCGGACCTGTAACATACAGCCGTAGAGTGTATACCATTCTACGAATCTAATCTGTTAACAACTTTTAGTAATGTGACATCATGCTTCTTGGCCATTATTTCGAATCGTTTCCCGTCCCACCGTCCCACGTTTCGGGGCGTGGTTGTCATTGACACGTGTTGTCGAAGCAGAGATCGTGTCCCCTAATTGCGGGATTTTCATCAATACGAGCGTGGGTAACCCAACCGTCCTACGGGAAAGATTCCTAAGGAATAGGCAGGTTCTTAGTCTTAGGAGGAGGTGCTCAATACCCGCTGCCTTTATAAAGGAACCAAGGGCCGTCTTTTATGCCGAACCTCACCTCAGTCTTCCCATCCTCGAGTTCTAGCACCCAAGGTTCGACTTCATCATTTCGAGCCTCCCCATCATGTCCGGACCAAACTCTCAAGGTTGATGGGTGGCTTCCTCCGTTACGGAGGAGGATATGGCAAAGCTTCGGGCGGCTAAATATTTGACTGCGGATGTCCACCACAGGCTTCCTCCTCAATGACAGGTTATTCCGATCCCTAGATCTGGAGAGAGGGTCGTATTCATCTCCCACTTCCTCCGGGGGCTAGGGTTCTCTCTTCACCCCTTCGTCCGGGGGCTAATGTTTTACTACGGACTAGATTTTCAAGACCTAGCCCCAGACTCTATCCTCCACGTCTCGGCATTTATCATTACATGCGAGGCCTTCCTCTGAATCCCCCACACTTCACCTTATGGCTCAAGACCTTCAGTGTGAAGCCGAAGGTAGTCGACAGGGAACAGGTGGAGTGCGGCGGTGCTACAATTAGCCAACTCAACCACACTCCTTGGCCAAAAGGTTCTTTTACCGAAACTTCCAATAACTTGCGGAGGGAGTGGTTTTATGTTACAAAGCCCCACAACACCAAGTGGGTAGCTGCACCCACATTCCGTCCTAGCCCAACGTGCGTCATGGGATGGAATGGGGACCAGTTGATGAAGTGCAAACTTTACAGAGCAGCATCCGAACCCTCCTCGAGAGAGACATCGATCTTGTCAACGTGATCCAAGTGATGTTAGTTCACCGAATCCTGCCATGCCAGCGCAGGTCTTGCCGTATGTGGGAGCTCAATCCAGAAGGACCACAAACCCTCCAACACTTCTTCGGCACCACACACAAAGGGGTGTGGAAGTTATTTTTCGGGAAGAGGAAACATTGGCCGGACACCACCGAAGATGTTGTCCTTAACTGCAACCGTCCGGATACCCCGGTAAGCACTTGGCTCCTGAACACTTTGTAATTATGCATACCGTAATATGGTACTGAACAACCTATCTTCTTCCAAGGCTGGACAAAGAAGGCAGAACTAATTATGTGTTCGGCCCCTCTGCCCAAGGGCCCAGCAAATCCTGTTCTAACAAGGATGCTGGCCCTGGCGCCATACCAGATGCCTGTGAAGGAGGGCGAGGCGGAGAGTGAGAGGACCAAAGATGGCCCCTATTCCAAGGGTGCATCGGACATTGTGTCTGGAGGAATCAAAGTCCCCTCATCCAAAGACAAAAGTGAAGGGGGGCCACTGTCTCCCTTCCTCCTAGGAAGAGAAGGGCCGCCTCCGAAGATGGGGAGAATCAGGCTTCTAAGCGAGGCAAGATGCCTCAGGTGGCTGGCTCGAGCTTGGAGGACGTCAAAGCGCAGTCTCATGATGAGGACAAGCCTCAAGACAAATTGTAAGTGAACCAAGGCTGTTTTAAACATATCCCGTTCCTTTCTTATAATGCTCAGAATATATATTCTTTGTTTTTGCAGTCCAGCACACAGTCTTCCTCGACAATCCTTTTCCTCAGGGGACCTTCTCCCAGAGATGATGGAAAGTGAAACGCCCTGTCACATGTCTAGCTTCTGGTAATTCTTAGTGTTGGCATATTGCTTGCATCATGTTTAAATTCCAATTAAATTTGAATTGGGGACATTTGGAAGCCTCAACAATCATTTCGGAAATGATCAAGATAAAAATTGCTCTAAATAGGTACAAGAAAATGTTCATGTTTCTCTGTGAAAATATTGGTCAGAGGTAAAATTCAAACCAATAATTTTGGGAACTCATAAATATTTATTTTGGGCATTTAGAACTAATGCAATAATTATTTGCATTGGATATATATGTGTTATATATTTAATATATGTCCAATAATTCTGATATTTGATGAGGGGCTCTGGAATAATCCAAATAGTCCCTACAAAACTTTATCAGAAGAAAATAAAATGATTTAGTGCCTAAAACTGAATCAAACAAATGTCAGAAATAGAAAAGAAAACAAAAAAGGGAAAAACCCTTACCTGGACTCACCTGGGCCACTTGCTGGCCTGGCACTGTGCCGGCCCAGCCAGCTGGCCGTGCCAGTCACCCTCAACCTCCCGCCAGGAGGCCAGGGGCGTGTGGCCGACGCGCGTGCACCGCTGTGCCGCCATGCCACATGTCTGCCTGTCCTCCCTCTGGTCGCCCTGGATGGCCCGCGTGATGCCACGTGCCGCCCCGCACCCCTCTAACTCTCTCCGTGCCCATTCCCACCTCTGCCGCTCGCTCTCTCACCCGCTTGAGTGCCACCATCGCCTCGCTCACCATTGCCGCGCCCACCGCCACAGCCACAACCTCACCTCTCCAACAAGCCCAAGAGCTTCGCCGCGTCTTCCTCGTCCTCTCCGCCAAGCCACACGCCTCGAGAGGCCCTGGAGCGCCACCATCACTGTCGTCTTCACCTCCGGCCGCTGGAGATCGCCATGCCGTTTTGCTCACGTTCGACCTACCCCGAGTTCGCCGATGACTTCACCGGATTCGCTGTGAGCTTCTGCTCCGTTTCCCCCTCTCTGTTCTGCCGTTTCCGTGTCGTAGCTTCGTTCCCCACCACGATCGTACCTCCTCGCTGCCGTCCATGTCCCCGTCGTCGCGCTAGCCGCTGTAGCTCGTGACCGCGCGCGTCACCGTGGTCCTGGTGACGCCAGGAGGCCGTTGAGGCCCTCCGCAGCCACTACCATGCACCGCAGTGCTGCGCGCGCACTCGGTCGAACTCCGGCCGCCGCCTTGAGCTCGTTTCCGGCGAGCTCCGACACCCCCACGGCCTCCCGCTTGCTCCAAACGACGCGGACGAGCTCGAGCTCCTCGTCCATGGTCTCCGCCGCCTAAATGGTCGCCGGAGGGCAATTCCCGTGCCCCTCCGCCGCATTCGGCCTCGCCGACGGCTAAACGCCAGCGAGTTGACCGGGTTTGACCCCCTATTGACCTAGATTTGACCCGTGTGGATCAATGAAAGGTGGGGCCCGACCCTGACTAATTTTTAGTTAGGATTGGAGTTAGGCTTAATTAACTCTGTTAATTAATTATGACACTGACGTGTGGACCCCACATGTCAGGTTTGACCTGGTCATCCACGGTTGACTCGCTGACGTCATGCCACTGACATGCTGACGCATATATTCATTTTCTGGTATTAAATTAATCAGTAAATTCCAGAAATGATATAAACTTAAAAAATTCATAGAAATTCAACCGTAGCTCAGATTGAAATAATTTATACATGAAAAATTATCAAAAAAATTCAATCTATCCATCTGTACTAGTTTCATGCATGACAAACCAACTTATACCTACTGTATAAGTGAAAACACATAAATGGCATTTATAAAGATTTAACTTGGAGTTGCATTTGAATTCTTGGTTCAAATGGACTTCATCCAAATGAATGCTAGCTGCATTAGCTCAAACAACATCACATATTCATGCCATGTTCATGCATTATATTGTTGCATATGCTTGTGTATTGATTGCCGACATCATCCCTTCTCGATAGGTCCTGCTCCGGAGAGTGTTCCAGAGTACGTGAAGCAGTGCCCCTTTGTTGATCTACCAGGCAAGCAAAACCCCCTTGTTCATTCCGATACAATCCCGCTCTCTCGCTCATGCTCTCTTTTATTGCATTAGAACAACAACGATTCAACTGCTACTTTATGCTACGGTGGTTAAACCCATTCCTCTGCATGACCTGTCATTGCCACAGTAAATAGTTGAAACCCACTAGGATGTGTAGGAGTTGTTTGATCCATGTTTTGTTCCTACCATGCCATGCCTGCTATTGCTTAGAGTATGTCAGGTCTCATTCATTGGGAATGAATTGGAGTGTTACGATATGTTCTAGTGCCGAGAGTTAAGCGTGTGAACACATTCTGGTAAAGGTAGCGGTGAGAGGCCATGTAGGAGTACATGGTGGGTTGTCTCATTGGGACCGTCCTTAAGAACCGAGTTCTGTGTAAGTTGTCCAATGACTAGCTACTACCACACATTGGGCTCCGGGCGCTCCAAGCTCTCTCGACTTATTAACTGCCTTGATCTCTGTCCAGGAGTCGCAACTAGTTTCTGCTGTTTGTAGGTAGTGTTATTTTTCTACCAAGTGGCACCCGGCAGGGTGGGCTTGGGACAGACAAGGCATAGGTGGCACGGTGTACCAAGTGGCACCCGGATGGTGGGCTTGGGAACCCTGCTCACATCGTTTGGGGCCGTGAGCAAAACCGCTACCGGATCTCCTTGCGGATGGAACCTGAATAGGCGATAAACCTGGATCTCCTTGCCGATGGAACCCGAATAGGCGATAAACCTGGACTAGGGTCTTGCATGGTTAGTCAGGTTGTGGCCGACACCCTCGCCAGGCTTCCGCTTGAAGGTTGCCGAGATACATGACATGTACATGGCGGTATGTGGCGAGAGTGTGTGTGGAGAAGTACACCCCTGCAGGGTTATCATGATCTACTGGAATAGACGGGTCCGCAGTTATGGACTTCTTGGATGCTTACGTGGTACATAGACAACTTGAAGTGGATACTTTAAAATGCGCAAGACAAGTGTGAGTGCTATGGATGGCCTTCTCGTAGGGAGACGGGAATGAATCCATAGTTATAACATCCCAAATTTTCAATTTGGAATGTTATACATTAGATCATCATTGCATATCATAATTTATTTGTTTTTGGTTTTGATCCTAGAAATTCTACGAACTCAAGGACCCTCGGAGAGAGTTGGGGATTTCGTTATTTTCATATTTGAGTTTACTCGAATTTTGAGAATAGGATCATTTGATTTTAATTATTTTATCGTCAATTATTTCTATTACAAAAATATGAGAGTGGGAATAAAATGACTTTCCCAAAATAAAGAAATATTGAGGATTTAATAATAAAATCAAATAAGATTTTATTTCGGAGTTTTTCGGTATTTTATTTGAATTTAGGAAAAATGTGCGTTTTTCAAAATTGCATTTAGGCCCCAAATAAATGTTCACCTTGTGTGGCTTGATTTTAGAAGCCCGGGAAAATTTATTTCAGGATTTTTGGAGTCCGTTTAGTATTTCTTTTATTTGTTTTTCTGCGCAGAATAATTTAAAAAAAACGAACCGACCTACGGGCCGTGTTAGGCCCGGACTCCTCCGGGGTCGGCCTTTAAAAGCCGGGGCACCCGACCCCGCAGCCCACCGAGCTGCCCCGCCGCCCGAACCCTAGCGCCGCAGCCGACCACCGCCGCCGGAGTTCTCGCCGGAGTTGCCGGTAGATTTTTTTAGACGCCGGTTTTTTTTCCGAAAAACCGTTCGGTTTTTCCGGCGGTTTTGACGTTTTTTTTATTTTCGTTTTTTTAAATAGATCGGTTTTCCGATTTATTTAATTAGCGAGCATTTGTCCGTTCGTTCGTTCTAGCGAACGTTCGTCGTTTTTCTTTTTCTCAGATTAAATCCGCGATTTTTCTGATCGCGATTCCTGATCCGATTTTCGTTTTAGTATAACTTTTCGCTCGTTTATCGGAATCAGGCGATTCAAGCGCCTGGAGTTTCGTCTCGAAACCCTCTATCCGCTTAACCAACTTACACAAGTTTTTGCCACTATAAAAAATGCCCTAGATCTAGAATAGTAAACGAATCTTGTTTCTTTTGCCGTTTGACTTTCGTTGCTTCATTTGATTTGATTCTTTTTGCAAACCGGAGTTCTTAAGTTGAACCTTCTGGTTAGATCTCTTATTGCGTTTTACCCGTGCATTAGATGAGTACTTATTGTATGCTTGTTTGTTTGTCTGCGATAGAATACCCGGAGTGCGCCGCCTGTTACTTCGGATCTCTAGATTTCGCGGATCATCAGCAAGGAAAGTAACACTTTGATCATACCTCCTACTACCCAGTTCTATTGCATTAGATCAATCCTCAAACATTGCATGATTAGGATCTAATTAAATTGTGGGATGGGAAGTAGTTGAGGTAGTACCTATTACCTGTTTATTATCAAACCTTTGGGAGTTACTTCTACGTTTGCCTATTGTGCCATGCTATGCTAGTAGACGTGGATTGGATGAGTGATATCCATGACAGATGTGATTCCATTAATTAATGGTTTATCTAAGGGGGCAACTTAAACACACATCTAGGTGCATTGAGGTACCTGGGTATTCCAGGATTGCCTGTTTTTTTGGACCGCCACCCAGGCCCAAAGGGATCATGAGATTTTTCATACTAGAAACTTCCGTGTGTAGCCAAAAGCTATTATGGGCTCTAGCATAGTTGATTAAGTCGTGCGAACTCTTACAGGGTAGACTAGCAGATGTAGGGGAAAGTAGGTGTAACGGTCTATCCATCGTAAGGTGCTAGCGCTTCTGAAAGACTATGTCTCGGTACCCATGGAGGAGGTAGCTCGCACAATCACAACGGCACCAAGAATGGTAATGGTAATGGAGGAAGCAACGGCCAGAACCGTACCAACCCATCAACCCCTGCCAAGAAAGACCTGAGCCAAGTCACTTGCTTTAAGTGCCAGAAGACCGGACATTATGCCAATGAATGTCCTGAAGGCCAGAATGGCAATGGAAGCTATGGGAAGAAGCCGAACCCTTTCAACAGGGGACAGGTGAACCACATTAATGTGGAGGAGGTTGAAGAGCAGCCGGATGCAGTAATCGGTAAGTTTTTGGTTAAGTCATTTACTGCACTCGTTCTTTTTGATACTGGTGCATCGCGTTCATACATATCAAGGGGATTTGTGGATAAGTATAACCTGCCCACTAAGGTTCTTAGAACACCTATGCTAGTAATCTCACCAGGGGCAGAGTATATGGCCAGTCAAGGATGTTTTCAAGTGCCATTGAGTATAGGTAGGCATGTGTTTCCCTCAGATTTAATCATTTTGGAATCACAAGGATTGGATGTAATTCTGGGTATGGATTGGCTGTCAATGTATGGAGGAAACATCGATTGCGCCAGTAAGTTGATCTTGCTTACCACCCCAGAAGGGAGAAGGATCAAGTATGTATCTCGACATGTGCCAAAAGGGACTCAAGTAAATTGTTTAACAGGAGTTGTGAAGGAGGAAGTACCAGTGGTAAGGGATTTCCCTGAAGTATTTCCAGAAGAGTTGCCAGGCATGCCATCGGATAAAGATATTGAGTTTTTGATTGAGCTATTGCCGGGCACAGGGCCAATATCGAAGAGACCATACAGGATGCCTGCAAAGGATTTGGTGGAGATTAAGAAGCAGATTAAGGAGTTACTGGATAAAGGTTACATTCGCCCAAGTTCGTTGCCTTGGGGATCACCAGTACTTCTAGTGGAGAAAAAGGATGGATCGTTAAGGATGGTTGTTGACTATCGTGGGTTGAATGAAGTAACGATCAAGAACAAGTACCCACTACCAATGATCAATGATCTGTTTGATCGATTGCAAGGAGCTAAGGTATTTTCCAAGATCGATCTGCGATCAGGATACCACTAGTTAAAGATTCGAGAACATGATATACCTAAGACATGTTTTACCACCAGGTATGAGCTGTACAAGTATACCGTTATGTCATTTGGTCTGACTAACGCACCTGCCTATTTTATGAACATGATGAACAAAGTGTTTATGGAGTTCTTGGATAAGTTTGTCGTGGTGTTCATCGATGATATCCTGGTTTACTCGAAGAATGAAGAGGAGCATAAGGAACATTTGTGATTGGTTCTTGAGAAGCTCAGAGAACATCAATTGTATGCCAAGTTTAGCAAATGTGAGTTTTGGTTGAAGGAAGCAGGATTCCTCGGACACGTTATATCTGGAGAAGGTATATCAGTAGATCCCACTAAAGTTGATACCGTGACCAAGTGGGAAGCACCAACCACAGTTGGCGAGATCCGGAGTTTCCTTAGACTCGCAGGATACTACCGGAGATTTATAGAGAATTTCTCAAAGATTGTGAAGCCTATGACTGAACTGTTAAAGAAGGATACCAAGTTCATATGGACCGAGGAGTGTGAGGCTAGTTTCCAGGAGTTGAAGAAACGTTTGGTTACTTCACCAGTGTTGATTTTGCCAGACTAGACCAAGGATTATGAGGTGTATTGCGAGGCTTCACTTCAAGGACTTGGAGCAGTGCTTATGCAGGAAGGGAGAGTTATTTCATATGCCTCAAGACATCTTAAACCGCACGAATTGAACTATGCTACGCATGATTTGGAGTTACCAGCCGTAGTGCATG
Organism: Triticum dicoccoides; assembly: GCF_002162155.2. Lineage (NCBI taxonomy): Eukaryota > Viridiplantae > Streptophyta > Magnoliopsida > Poales > Poaceae > Triticum > Triticum dicoccoides. The sequence goes on from NC_041382.1 coordinate 346,677,909, forward strand.
CATTGAAAACATGGAGACATTTCCTCATTGGAAATCATTGTGAGGTATACACGGATCACAAGAGTTTGAAATACATTTTCACGCAGAAGGAGTTAAACCTCAAGCAAAGGAGATGGTTGGAGCTCATCAAGGATTATGATATGATATTGCATTACCATCCCGGAAAGGCTAATGTAGTAGCTGACGCATTAAGCCGTAAGAGCCACGTCAACACCCTAATGACGAGAGAATTACCAAGGGAGTTAGCCAAAAATCTTCATGACCTATGTTTGGAAATAGTTCCGAGAGGCTATGTAGCAGCATTGGAGATTCAGTCAACTTTGATGGATAGAATCAGAGAATCCCAGAAGACTGACAAGGAGATTGCCTCTATAAAGGAGAAAATGAGCAAAGGGAAGGCTAAAGGATTTCGTGAGGATGAGCATGACATCCTATGGTTTGAAAACCGTGTTTATGTGCCCAATGACCCGGAGATCAGGAGGTTGATTCTGCAAGAGGCGCACAATTCACCGTATTCGATTCACCCAGGAAATACCAAGATGTATTTGGATTTGAAGGATATTTTCTGGTGGACCGGAATGAAGAAAGACATTGCTGAGTATGTAGAAGTTTGTGATGTATGTTAGAGAGTAAAGGCAGAGCATTAGAAGCCAACAGGATTGCTACAACCATTGCCGATACCCGAATGGAAGTGGGATAAGTTAGGCATGGATTTTATCACGGGATTACCCAGGACTCGTTCAGGCTATGACTCAATTTGGGTTGTAGTTGATCGGTTGACAAAAGTAGCTCATTTAATCCCGGTAAAGACCACTTACACCAGTGCTAAGTTGGCAAAGATATACATGACCAGGATTGTATGCTTACATGGAGTTCCGAGGAGTATAGTATCAGATAGAGGAACCCAATTTACCTCAAAGTTCTGGAATCAGTTGCATGAAACTTTGGGTACTAGGCTAGAGTTCAGCACAACTTTTCATCCACAAACAGATGGACAGACCGAGAGAGTCAATCATATTTTGGAGGACATGCTGAGAGCTTGTGCGCTAGATTATGGATCTAGTTAGGACGACAATTTGCCATATGCAGAATTCTCTTACAACAACAGCTATCAATCCAGTTTAAAGATGGCCCCTTTCGAAGCCTTGTATGGAAGGAGGTGCAGGACCCCATTGTCTTGGGATGAATTTGGAGACCGCTGGTTGTTTGGACCAGATCTGATTAAGGAGTCGGAACAGAAGGTGAAATTAATTCGCGATATGCTCAAGGTAGCTAAATCCAGGCAGAAGAGTTATGCAGATTCCAAATGCAAGGAGACAGTTTACAAAGTCTGAGACAGAGTTTATTTTCGAGTATCCCCACTTCGGGGAACAAAGCGCTTTGGTGTTAAGGGAAAGTTAGCGCCACGATTTGTAGGACCATACCGAGTATTGGAACGTATGGGAGAAGTGGCCTACAAGTTGGAATTGCCCAAAGGATTGTCAGGAGTTCATGATGTGTTCCACGTTTCTCAGTTGAAGAAGTGCCACGCGGAGATGGCTGACATACCCTTGAGAGACACCGTACCACTGGAAGCAATTCAGTTGGACAGTGATTTGACCTATGAGGAGAAACCAGTTAAGATTCTAGAGTATGCCAGTCGAGTCACCAGCAGCAAGGTTATCAAGTTTTGCAAGGTTCAGTGGAGCCACCACACAGAGGATGAAGCCACCTGGGAGCGAGAGGAAGATTTGCTCAAGGACCACCCTCACCTATTTTCTAGCCAACCCGAATCTCGAGGGCGAGATTCATCTTAAGGGGGGTAGGTTTGTAACATCCCAAATTTTCAATTTGGAATGTTATACATTAGATCATCATTGCATATCATAATTTATTTGTTTTTGGTTTTGATCCTAGAAATTCTACGCAACTCAAGGACCCACGAAGAGAGTTGGGGATTTCGTTATTTTCATATTTGAGTTTACTCAAATTTTGAGAATAGGATCATTTGATTTTAATTATTTTATCGTCAATTATTTCTATTACAAAAATATGAGAGAGGGAATAAAATGACTTTCCCAAAATAAAGAAATATTGAGGATTTAATAATAAAATCAAATAAGATTTTATTTCGGAGTTTTTGGTATTTTATTTGAATTTAGGAAAAAATTGTGTTTTTCAAAATTGCATTTAGGCCCCAAATAAATGTTCACCTTGTGCGACTTGATTTTAGAAGCCCGGGAAAATTTATTTTGGGATTTTTGGAGTCCGTTTAGTATTTCTTTTATTTGTTTTTCTGTGCGGAATAATTTAAAAAAACGAACGGACCTACGGGCCCTGTTAGGCCCGGACTCCTCCGGGGCCGGCCTTTAAAAGCCGGGGCACCCGACCCCGCAGCCCACCGAGCCGCCCCGCCGCCCGAACCCTAGCGCTGCCGCCGCCGCCGCTGCGTCGCCGCGCCGCCCCGCCGCCGACCGCCGCCGCCGGAGTTCTCGCCGGAGTTGCCGGTAGATTTTTTTTAGATGCCGGTTTTTTTTCGAAAAACCGTTCGGTTTTTCCTACGGTTTTGTCATTTTTTTAGTTTCGTTTTTTTAAATAGATCGATTTTCCGATTTATTTAATTAGCGAGCGTTCGTCCGTTCGTTCGTTCTAGCGAACGTTCGTCATTTTTCTTTTTCTCGGATTAAATCCGTGATTTTTCTGATCGCGATTCCTGATCCGATTTTCGTTTTAGTATAACTTTTCGCTCGTTTATCAGAATCAGGCGATTCAAGCGCCTGGAGTTTCGTCTCGAAATCCTCTATCCGCTTAACCAACTAAAACAAGTTTTTGCCACTATGAAAATTGCCCTAGATCCATAATAGTAAACGAAGCCTGTTTCTTTTGCCGTTTGACTTTCGTTGCTTCGTTTGATTTGATTCTTTTTGCAAACCGGATTTCTTAAGCTGAACCTTTTGGTTAGATCTCTTATTTTGGTTTACCCGTGCATTAGATGAGTACTTATTGTATGCTTGTTTGTTTGCCTGCGATAGAATACCCGGAGTGCGCCGCCTGTTACTTCGAATCTCTAGGTTTCGCGGATGATCAGCAAGGCAAGCAACACTTTGATCATACCTCCTACTACCCAGTTTTATTGCATTAGATCAATCCTCAAACATTGCATGATTAGGATCTAATTAAATTGTGGGATGGGAAGTAGTTGAGGTAGTACCTATTACCTGTTTATTATCAAACCTTTGGGAGTTACTTCTACGTTTGCCTATTGTGCCATGCTATGCTAGTAGACGTGGATTGGGTGAGTGATATCCATGACAGATGTGAGTTTATTAATTAATGGTTTATCTAAGGTGGCAACTTAAACACACATCTGGGTGGATTGAGGTACCTGGGTATTCCAGGATTGCCTGTTTTTTTTTTGGACCGCCACCCAGGCCCAAAGGGATCATGAGATTTTTCATACTAGAAACTTCCGTGTGCAGCCACAAGCTATTACGGGCTCTAGCATAGTTTATTAAGTCGTGCGAACTCTTACAGGGTAGACTAGTAGATGTAGGGGAAAGTAGGTGTAACAGTCTATCCATCGTAAGGTGCTAGCGCTTCTGAAATACTATGTCTCGGTCATCCGTCTTCTCAAACACCATGAAGTGCGAGAAATCCAACGGAGGCGATCGAGTCTTGTGGGGAAAAGTGTGCAAACCTCTGCAGAGTGTACAAACTAATCATGGTTAGCTGTGTCCCCGGTTATGGACATCTTGAGTATCTAGTACTTGGATTATCATGTGAATCTCAACATGTTACTCTAAAATTTAAGTTTGTTGGGTTTTGTTTAATGATGATGCTTAATTGGGTTTGAGGATGCTGTCAACCATTCTCAATGTTTAACAACTACCATGATAGTTAAATAAAATTTATTCCTTTGCAGTAGGGAAAAATTGGCTTTACGCAAAACAGTAACCATAGAGCTTTCCACCAGCCAAATATGCATATAGTATAGCTGTTTCATTTCCATTACTCTCTATGTGTTACCTTGCCAGCATATTCCATGTGCTGACCCGTTTCGGGCTGCAACGCTAATGTTGTAGACTTTTCAGACGACGATTAAGGAGGTTTTAGGTCGTGGTTCTATACTCAGTGATGCCATTGGAGTTGATGGACTCACTTATCTTCCAAGCCTTCTGCTGTTATCGTTATTAGATGGCCTTAAGCCATATTTATTGTAATAAGTTCTCTATTGAGACACTCGATGTAATAAGTGTGTGATTGCTACTCTGTTATAAATCCGTCAAGTACTGTGTGGTGTCAGCATTACTGATCCAGGGATGACACCTGAGCACAGAGATCAGACTGGTTGAGGTCTGGTCGCTACAATAGTTGTGTATTGATGTGGTGATTAGTGGACTCATGTGCGCTTTCCTACCTCAAAGAACTTACTCGTAGTCATAGAATAGGATAGCCAGTATGTCAAAGCTGGCTTGCTGCAACTAAACCACACATTGCCTTCTTGATACTAATGCATGTATGATAGTGTCGTGGTTTTGTCATGGCAGATATCCTCGTGAAAGGACTTAGTCATGGAGCCATCGCTACAGGTTAGCTTAAAGGGGTTTAAAGAGGACAAAGGACGCGAGAGTTTATACTGGTTCGGCCCCTTACGATGAAGGTGAAAGCCTACTCCAGTTGTGATGGAATTTCTAGGGGTTCGATGACCAGGGGGTGAATCCGCTTTGCCTGGCTCTCGAGTTGTTGTGTGTTGTCCCTAAACCGCCGCCGGGTCGTCCCTTTATATACATAGGTCGACGCCTGCCGGTTTACAGAGTCCCGAGGCCAGATCATAAATGTCTTCGGCTTGGTCTCTAGTCCTAACTTATCATACAAGTATACATCAATATCGGTTTATGTCTACAGGACTTAACCCGCCTTTGGGCCTTGGGCCTTCATGAAGCGCCATCATTCATGTCTTCATGGGCTTCAAATAAGATAATCATCGTGAGGATAACCTGGCCTCCCCTGGCCGGTTTATGTTCAGTAGTAATATCCCCAACATTAGGCCCAATATTGATTTGAACTTGTTCATGTCAATCTTCAACACTCAGAAGAATTCCTCCCTTTGCACCTTCATATAGATCTTGTAAACCGCCGTGACATCATCTGTTCATTTAAAGCCGAAGATACCCTTTCATTTATGAGCATCCAACAATTGAAACGACAACCTTGTTATATATCCATTTATTTGTGCTCCTCGATTCTCGCGCATGTCGCTTATCTCTTTACCCTTATAAATAGGGCTGAGGACCCCTTTCCCTTTCTTTCCTTTGCCTCTCCATCTCTTCTTCCTCCTTGTGACGCTCCTGCACCCGAGCGCCGCCGCCATTGTCAAGCTTCACCTCTGCCTCACCATTGGCAGCTACATCGACCTCATCACACCAGAGAGATGTGGCGCACCTCTGCTTCTTCAACAGCCGCTGTAAGTCTCTCCCTTCTCTCCTCTATAGATCCACTTAGGGTTTGTACGGGTTCATGGTGCTCTCTTCGTGTTCTTCGTCAGCCCATAGATAGCAGACCTCAGGCTTGATGTGTTCCGTGCAGTAACTATGATATTCCTTATCTCCGCCATCAAACCAAACTTTAAACACATAAAAACTTGGTCTGGACCTTTTGTGAACTGCTTCAGGACCAAACTTTTTTAGTTCTAGATATTTTTTCTTTTCCTGACTTACGGTAGATCCAAAAATCCAATGCAAACTTGTGAAACCTGTTTTTCCTCACTTAGTCATTCCTGCCTTAGATCTATGTCTTCCTTATCTGCATAGGCGGTTTATCCTTGTAGAAAGTAATCTGTCATATGCCATTAGTCCCCTTGTAAACCACTCATCACTTTACCATTTATAAACACTCTATCGTAGGCGGTTTATAACTTCCTCCGGTTTATCAATTTTACATGCTTGAATTCCTTTTTCCTCAACCTGTTGTACTTTATGCATTGTCATTATGAATCATAAACTGGCAGTAATCTTTTCCAGCTCTTCACTTGCAATGACCAAGAAATTCTATTCCTGTAACTGGATCCCTTCCTGGGATACTAAGGAGTAACTGAATGGATGTGTCAAAATTGGCACCTTACCAAAGAAGAATGAAATCCAGTGGCAAGTTCCCGGTCCAGAAAATCCTCCTACCCCCAGAGATGGTGAAGTAGTAGTGTTTGCTGATCATATGGGCCATGGTTTAAAACCGCCTGGATCCAAGTTTTTCCGCGATGTACTTGCCAGCTTTCAGATCCACCCTCATGACATTGGACCCAACTCTGTATCCGATATCTACAACTTTCAGGTGTTTTGTGAAGCCTATCTACAAGAAGAGCCGACTGTCGAGCTGTTCCAGGATTTCTTCCACTTAAACCGTCGCACTAAATTCGTAGACGGGCCCAATACTGAACTTGGTGGCGTCTCCTTTCAGAAAAGGAAGGATGTTAGCTTTCCTCACGCCAAACTTCACAGTCACCCAAAAGATTGGAATCAGACTTGGTTCTATTGCAATGACACTTCTCCTGAAGATGAAAACCCTCTGCCGGGTTACCGTGCTCACCGGCTTACCAACACTCATCTGCTTCCTCAATGACTAACTGCCAAGGAACGGGCCTCATATGCACCACAACTTGCCAAGCTTAGAGCTTTCATGGCCAACGGTCTGACAGGTGTGGACTTTGTTCATTGCTGGCTATCCTGGAGTATCTTGCCGTTAAGTCGCCGCTCCGGTTTAATGTGCGAGTATACTGACGACGTAAAAGAATCCCAACGTCATATTGACATTCAGCTAATAGATGATGAAGTTACTTAGTCTGTCAAGAAAATGCTGAATGAACCGGAAGCTGTCTGTAGCAAGACCGGGTTAAGTCCCTTTTACACACAGAACAAACCGCCCGCTGTAAGAATTGTTTTGCTTCCGCCTTATACCTGATAGTTTTGAACTGTGCAAATTTTAATACCCTCTGCCCATCTTTTAAACAGGGTGATGACCCGTTCTAGAAAAAGAAACTTCAGGAGAAAATGGTTAAGGCTCCTCGTCAAAAAAACGAAGGCTGTTAAGAAATCTTCCAAGAGGAAGGCAACTGAGCCAATCGGTTTAGAACTTCATGACGACCCTGATGAACCGGACACAGAGGTAGAACTTGATTCCCTTGGTTCACTTTTCATACACCTCATTGACAATGATATTTATCAGGATGACACCGAGGGCAGCCAAGCTGACGACGCAGAGGTAATTATCCTTTCCTCCGGTTCAGACCCTCTTCCAACACAAAAAATCCGTCAATCAATCCGGAAAGTAAGATTTTCTCACCCCCAGCTTACTTGGACCCAAACTTTCTTTTGAAGAAGTAGCAACATGAAGCATGCCGCACAACCCGTCATAGCGGCCAAGTAATTACTTCAACCGGTCTGCCAAATACTCCGGTTCGAAAGCGCCAATCTGAGGTCTTAAATACTTCCAATACTTCTTACCCCAAGGTGGGTTATTTCCGACAGCCTCTTAATCCATCTGATTCAAATTATCTAGGAACTCCACCTTCATCACCCGGCCAATCAACTGCCACACAGTTTCCACCCCTCAAGACCGTCCCTTGGTAAATGCCTTAAGTTGTCTCTTTTTGACGCTTTACACTTATATGCTTATACCGATATGTATATCTTTTTATTTCAGGGCCAAGGCCAGATCTAGTAAGAAGGGTCGTGTAGAAAAACCGTCTTATGACCATGTGACAGTTGAACCGGCGACAATTTCAGAACCAGAGAGAGCAACTGCTGCTTGATGACCTGCCACCGCCAGATCATGTTTCTACTGATCAAGTAGAAGTTGATACCGCAATGCAAGCTGATAAACCGGCAAGTCCAGTCCGTACTGATGATGGACCGTCTAGTCCGGTTAAGGCTACTGATATTCCACCAACTCCAGTAAAGGCTGCTGGCGACAAGGAAGATGAGGTTATCATTATTGGCGTTGGCCACACCTCCCCTGGCCATCCTGTTGTATTAGAGAAACATAGCGCCAGAGAAGAACATGCTTCCATGGAGAAAGGCAAATGGAGCACCGATTTATCAAGCTATGCCCACCTTAACGCTCAAGAGCTCCATTCTGGTTTTCTGAACCGTCTGTACACAAACCGTGACTACGAAGCCGGTTTAGTGAATTTGATGAAGGAACGTTACAAAGTAAGTACAAATCCTTTTCTCTCTTAAGTCCAATCGTAAGTAGCAATTCCAGTAGCTCCCAAGGGCCGATTTATGATAGTAATCAAAAACTGGGACTTCATAATACCACGACTCTGCATACTTATCCTCCAAGGGTCGGTTGATCCTTTTAAAAATGAACCGATACTTTAGCATTGTAATCTTGTAACTTTCGACTGTCTAGTCCCCAAGGCCCGGTTTATCTTTCCAAGGTGAATCGGGACTTTAAGCACTGTTACTTTGAGCAGATGTACATTAGCCCCCAAGTGCCAAGAATGATGCTTGCATTATACTTGGGACTTGAAATAATTTTCTAGAACGAAGCGAGTAAGCATTAGCCCCCAAGTGCAAAGTTCATAACTTGTTATACGCTTGGTACTTCAAATATATACAGGCCGTTGATGACATGTCTGTTCTTTATAGGCTGAGCTGAGCAAAAAGGATGCCCAAACCGCTGATCTTCAAGAGAACATCAAATCTCAGCAAGCGGAGGCTTCTAAAGCCAAAGAGGAACTGACCAATGCCTTAACAACCATGGAGAAGCTGAAGGAAAACTTCAAGAAGGAACGTGCAGATTGGGACACGGAGAGGGCTGCTTTAGTAAATAAGGCCGAAGACGCAGAGGCAGCCCTTAAACCGGTGGTTGGAGAACTGACCGGTTTAAAGCGGCAAATAAATGCTATGACCTCTGCTGTATTTGGTAAGAATCCTTGAGGAAGTCCTGGATTAGGGAGTCTCCGGACAGCCGGATTATCTCCATTGGCCGGACTGTTAGACTATGAAGATACAAGATTGAAGACTTCGTCTCGTGTCCGGATGGGACTCTACTTGGCGTGGAAGGCAAGCTAGGCAATACGTATATGGATATCTCCTCCTTTGTAACCAACCTTGTGTAACCCTAACCCTCTTCGGTGTCTATATAAACCGAAGGGTTTTAGTCCGTAGGACAAGAATCACAACATACAATCATACCATAGGCTAGCTTCTAGGGTTTAGCCTCTCTGATCTCGTGGTAGATCTACCCTTGTAACACCCATATCTTTAATATTAATCAAGCAAGACGTAGGATTTTACCTCCATCAAGAGGGCCCGAACCTGGGTAAAACTTTGTGTCCCTTGCCTTCTGTTACCATCCGTCCTAGACGCACAGTTCGGGACCCCCTACCCGACATCCGCCGGTTTTGACACCGATAATCCTCATCTGATGTTTTTCATGTAATTTTACCGTATCAATTAATGGTTTACTAATGCTTGCAATGTCACAGGGACCCGCATTACCCATCTGGGCTCTGACATGCAGATGAAGCTGAAGGCTGCCTATACTTTGATAGAGCAGTTGTATTCCGGATCGCAACGGGTTATTTGCACTGCTGCTTATAACATGCCTCCTCCAACGCTGATAAAAGTAATCCTCTGAGGGGCTTGTTCAAGGTATCTTCACCCCGACCAGTAGAGAAAAGAGTTGCTCCTCAACCTACTGAATCTATTGAAAATGAAATTCCTTATGAGTGTCCTTCGGGTATGATAGAAAAACTGCTAGCTAATCCTTTTACAGGAGATGGAAGAAAGCATCCTGATGAACACCTAATATATGTGGATGAAGTTTGTGGATTATTTAAGCTTGCAGGTATACCCGATGATGTTGCTAAGAAGAAGGTCTTCCCTTTATCTTTGAAGGGATACGCATTGACATGGTATAGGCTATGTGATGATACGAGATCATGGAACTATAGAAGATTGAAATTGGAATTTCATCAAAAGTATTACCCTATGCATCTTGTTCATCGTGACCGCAATTATATATATAATTTTTGGCCTCGTGAAGGAGAAAGCATCGCTCAAGCTTGGGGGAGGCTTAAATCAATGTTATATTCATGCCCCAGTCATGAGCTCCCAAGAGAAACAATTCTTCAAAAAAATTATGCTCGGCTTTCTGAAAATAACCGCACCATGCTCGATACTTCTTGTGTTGGCTCTTTTATGATGAACACTATTGAATTCGAATGGGATTTATTGGAAAGAATTAAACGCAACTCTGAACATTGGGACCTCGACAATGGTAAGGAGTCAGGTATGACACCTAGTTTTGATTGTGTTAAATCTTTTATGGATATCGATATTTTCCGTAAGTTTAGCACTAAATATGGACTTGATTCTGAGATAGTAGCTTCTTTCTGTGAATCTTTTGCTACTTATGTTGATCTCCCTAAGGAGAAGTGGTTTAAATATCATCCTCACATAGAAGTAAAAGTAGCCGCACCTACTAAAGTTGAAGAAAAGACTGTCACTTATAATGATCCTATTGTTCCTACTTGTTATGTTGAGAAACCACCTTTCCTTGTTAGGATAAAGGATCATGCTAAAGCTTCAACTGTGGTTCGTAAAAGCAATATTAAAACATATACACCTCCTGAGCAAGTTAAAGTTGAACCTAATATTGCTATTGTTAAAGATCTCTTGTTTGATAATATAGATGGGCATGTTATTTACTTCTGTAATGAAACTGCTAGAATTGCTAAACCCCGTGATATAGATAAACCTAGACCTATGGTTGGCATGCCTGTTATTTCTGTTAAAATAGGAGATCATTGTTATCATGGCTTATGTGATATGGGTGCTAGTGCTAGTGCAATACCTATTGACTTGTACAAAGAAATTATGCATGACATTGCACCTGTTGAGTTAGAAGAAATTGATGTCACTATTAAACTTGCTAATAGAGACTATTTCACCAATGGGAATTGTTAGAGATGTTCAAGTCTTGTGTGGGAAAACTAAATATCATTCTGATTTTCTTGTTCTTGGTTCCCCACAAGATAGATTTTGTCCCATTATATTTGGTAGACCCTTCTTGAATACTGTTAATGCTACCATAGATTGCACAAGGGATGTTGTTACTGTCGGCTTAGATGATATGACTCATGAGTTTAATTTCTCTAAATTTAGTAAACAACATCGTGAAGAAGAATCGCCTAGTAAGTATGAAATTATTGGTCTTGCTTCTATTTCCGTACCTCCTAGTGATCCTTTAGAACAATATTTGCTTGACCATGAGAATGATATGTTTATGAATGAAAGAAGGGAAATAGATGAAGTATTCTTTAAACAGGAACCTATTCTGAAACACAATTTGCCTGATGAAATCCTAGGGGATCCCCCTCCACCTAAGGGTGATCCCGTGTTTGAGCTTAAACCGTTGCCTGATAATCTTAAATATGCTTATCTTGATGAAAAGAAGATATATCCTGTTGTTATTAGTGCTAACCTTTCAGAGCATGAAGAAGAAAGATTATTGAAAACTCTGAAGAAGCATCGTGCTGCTATTGGATATACTCTTTACGATCTTAAGGGCATTAGTCCCACTCTATGTCAACATAAAATAAATTTGGAAGCAAATGCCAAACCAGTTCATGATCCTCAACGATGTCTGAATCCTAAAATGAAAGAAGTGGTAAGAAAAGAAATACTAAAGCTTCTGGAGGCAGGTATAATTTACCCCGTTGCTGATAGTCAGTGGGTAAGTCATGTTCATTGTGTCCCTAAGAAGGGAGGTATTACTATTGTTCCTAATGATAAAGATGAATTGATACCACAAAGAATTATTACAGGTTATAGGATGGTAATTGATTTCCATAAATTAAATAAGGCTACTAAGAAAGATCATTACCCCTTACCTTTTATCGATCAAATGCTAAAAAGATTATGCAAACATACACATTACTGCTTTCTAGATGGTTATTCTTGTTTCTCTCAAATACCTGTGTCGGCTAAAGATCAATCAAAGACTACTTTTACATGCCCTTTTGGTACTTTTGCTTATAGACGTATGACTTTTGGTTTATGTAATGCACCTGCTACCTTTCAAAGATGCATGATGGCTATATTCTCTGACTTTTGTGAAAAGATTTGTGAGGTTTTCATGGACGACTTTTCTGTCTATGGATCTTGTTTTGATGATTGCATGAGCAATCTTGATCGAGTTTTCCAGAGATGTGAAGAAACTAATCTTGTCTTGAATTGGGAAAAGTGCCACTTTATGGTTAATGAGGGTATTGTCTCGGGGCATAAAGTTTCTGAAAGAGGTATTGAAGTTGATAAAGCCAAGGTTGATGCTATTGGAAAGATGTCGTGCCCCAAGGACATCAAAGGTATAAGAAGTTTCCTTGGTCACGCCTGATTTTATAGGAGGTTCATTAAGGACTTCTCAAAAATTTCTCGGCCTCTGACTAATTTATTACAAAAAGACATACCATTTGTCTTTGATGATGATTGTGTAGCAGCATTTGAAATACTTAAGAAAGCATTAGTCTCTGCACCTATTGTTCAGCCACCTGATTGGAATTTACCCTTTGAAATTATGTGTGATGCTAGCGATTATGCTGTAGGTGTTGTTCTAGGGAAAAGAGTTGATAAGAAATTAAATGTTATCCATTATGCTAGTAAGACTCTAGACAATGCTCAAAGAAATTATGCTACTAATGAAAAAGAAATTTTAGCAGTTGTATTTGCTTGTGATAAGTTCAGACCTTATATTGTTGATTCTAAAGTAACTATCCACACTGATCATGCTGCTATTAAATATCTTATGGAGAAGAAAGATGCTAAACCTAGACTTATTAGATGGGTTATCTTGCTACGAGAATTTGATTTACATATTGTTGATAGAAGACGAGCTGAGAACCCCGTTGCAGACAACTTATCTAGGTTAGAGAATGTTCTCGATGACCCACTACCTATTGATGATAGCTTTCTTTATGAACAATTAAATGTCATAAGTACTTCTCGTAGTACCCCTTGGTATGTTGATTATGCTAATTACATAGTTGCTAAATTTATACCACCTAGCTTCACATACCAACAAAAGAAAAAGTTCTTCTATGATTTGAGACATTACTTTTGGGATGACCCGCATCTTTATAAAGAAGTAGTAGATGGTGTTATTAGACGTTGTGTGCCTGAGCATGAACAGGAACAGATCCTACGTAAGTGCCACTCCGAAACTTATGGCGGACACCACGCGAGAGATAGAACTGCACATAAGGTATTGCAATCCGTTTTTTATTGGCCTACTCTCTTCACGGATGCCCGTAAGTTTGTCCTATCTTGTGATGAATGTCAAAGAATTGGTAATATTAGTAGACGTCAAGAAATGCCTACGAATTATTCACTTGTTATTGAACCGTTTGATGTTTGGGGCTTTGATTATATGGGACCTTTTCCTGCCTCTAATGGATATACACATATTTTAGTTGTTGTTGATTACGTTACTAAGTGGTTAGAAGCTATTCCAACTAGTAGTGCTGATCATAACACTTCTATTAAAATGCTTAAAGAAGTTATTTTTCCGAGGTTTGGATTCCCTAGATATTTAATGACTGATGGTGGTTTACATTTTATTCATGGCGCTTTCCGTAAAATGCTTGCTAAATATGACGTCAATCATAGAATTGCATCTCTGTATCATCCACAGTCTAGTGGTCAAGTAGAATTGAGTAATAGAGAACTTAAATTAATTTTGCAAAAGACTGTCAATAGGCCTAGAAAGAATTGGTCCAAGAAACTTGATGATGCATTATGGGCCTATAGAACTGCATATAAAAATCCTATGGGTATGTCTCCGTATAAAATGGTATATGGAAAAGCATGTCACTTACCTCTCGAACTAGAGCATAAGGTATATTGGGCTATTAAAGAGCTCAACTATGATTTCAAACTTGCCGGTGAAAAGAGGTTATTTGATATTAGCTCACTTGATGAATGGAGAACCCAAGCTTATGAAAATGCCAAGTTGTTTAAAGAAAAGGTTAAAAGATGGCATGACAAAAGGATACAAAAGTGTGAGTTTAATGTAGGTGATTATGTATTGCTATACAACTCTCGTTTAAGATTTTTTGCAGGAAGACTTCTCTCTAAATGGGAAGGCCCCTATGTTATCGAGGAGGTCTATCGTTCCGATGCCATAAAAATCAACAACTTCGGAGGCACAAATCCGAAGGTGGTAAACGGTCAGAGAATTAAACATTATATCTCAGGTAATGCCATAAATATTGAAACTAATATTATTGAAACTGTAACCCCGGAGGAATACATACGGGACACTTTCCAGAACGTATCAGACTCCGAAAAGGAATAGGTATGTGGTACGGTAAGTAAACCGATTCCAAAACAGTTTTTAAGGCAATATTTCTCCGTTTTGGAATATTTAGAAAAATAGAAAATTAAGTAGCAGTCTGGGAAGGACACGAGGGCCCCACGAGGTGGAGGGCGTGCCCTACCCCCCTGGGCACGCCCCCCTACCTCGTGAGCACCTCATGTGCCTTTCGGACTCCGTTTTCTTGCACGATACATATTCTGGTCGGTAAAAATTCACTATATATTCTCCCGAAGGTTTTGACTCCCGTATCACGCAAATATCCTCTCTTCTTGTTTTGGGTTGTTCTCTGTCAGGGTTGTCAAGGCCATGCATCATGTTGTCCCCCTCCTCCAACAACGGTGACAAAGATGCCTGGCTAATGAAGATAGAGCTGAAGAGGGAAGAACCCATGGAGATCAAAGAAGATGAAGGGATCAAGAAGCCTGCGGATAACCAAGCTCCATCAACTAAAGACATCCTTCAACTTGATCACAACCTTCTTACCCCAACTGAGATCGAAGCTTTCCATATGATTGAGTTAACTCGTATTCAAAACAAGTATCTCACAAGTGAAAATATTTTGTTGAAGGAGCATATCTTTGCACTAAAGGGCATTATTCGCAAGCTAGAGGACCTCTTACGCTCGATGTGCGACTATCCATCACCTCCATCTTCACCAACCAAGGAGATATAATCACCTGGGTGTGGGCACTCTCCTTGGCAACCGCCAAGCTTGGGGGAGGTGCCCCGGTATCGTATCACAATCACAACTCCTATCTTTACCGTTTTCCTTAGTTCGATCCTATCAGTAGTATTTTCATCTAGTAGAATAAAGTTTATGGCATGATCTAGTTTTGAGTTTTGCCTTATGATCTCTCTATGTAATCGAGTCCGTGAGCTATATAATAAAGATTACCGTTGAGTCAAGGGCTTGATTTTCTGCTATGATCTTGGGTGAATAAAAGAAAAGAGAAAAAGAATAAGAAGAAACAAAAGTTCATATTGATCTTATTGATAGTAATGACTTCACATAGAAAGAGTGTGACGATTAAAAGTTGTTGGGAGTTGGCAGACATAGCTTTGGTCATCGTTGCAATTAATAGGAAGTAATAAGGAAATAGAGGTTTCACATATAAATATACTATTATTAACATCTTTTATGATTGGAAGCACTCATCAAAATATGACATGCTAAAGAGTTGATGTTGGAAAAGGAAGACAACGTAATGGGTTATGTTTTCTTATATCTGAGATAAAGTATGTTGTCATGGATCATCCAACATGTTGAGCTTGCCTTTCCCCCTCATGCTAGCCAAATTCTCAGCACCAAGTAGAGATACTACTTGTGCTTCCAAATACCTTTAAAACCAGTTTTGCCATGAGAGTCCACCATATCTACCTATCGATTGAGTAAGATCCGTCAAGTAAGTTGTCATCGGTGCAAAGAAATAAAAATTGCTCTAAATATGTATGATTAGTGTGGGAGAAATAAGCTTTATACGATCTTGTGATGTGGAAATAATAAAAGCGACGGACTGCATAATAAAGGTTCATATCACAAGGGGCAATATCAAGTGACGTTCTTTCGCATTAAGATTTTGTGCATCCAACCATAAAAGTGCATGGCAACCTCTGCTTCCCTCTGCGAAGGGCCTATCTTTTATTATTATCTTCTACCTTATGCAAGTGTCATGGTGATCTTCACCTCTCCCTTTTTCATTTTATCCTTTGGCAAGCCCAGCATGTTGGAAAGAAC
>NC_041382.1:346694327-346749833 GCF_002162155.2 Triticum dicoccoides
AATTGGATGTAGGGGGGCATGAGTTATTATTGTTGACATTACCCTTGAGGTAAAAGGTTGTGGGGTGAAACTATAAGCCCCTATCTTTCTCTGTGTCCGATTAAAACTCCATAACCACAAGTATTGCGTGAGTGTTAGCAACTATGAAGGACTAGATGATAGTTGATTATGTGGACTTGCTTTTTAGCTCTGACATAGACTCTTTCTGATGTTATGATAAATTGCAATTGCTTCAATGACTGAGGTTATAGTTCGTTGGTTCTCAATAAGGTTTCTAATTCATACTTTTGCATTGTGAATAGATCAGCACTTGAACATAAGTAATCATATGACAATATCCATATATGTTGCTGTTATGAGAATAATCATGATGCCTTCATGTCCGTATTTTATTTTTATCGACGCCTCTACCTCTAAACATGGGGACAT
Source organism: Triticum dicoccoides (assembly GCF_002162155.2). Classification (NCBI taxonomy): domain Eukaryota; kingdom Viridiplantae; phylum Streptophyta; class Magnoliopsida; order Poales; family Poaceae; genus Triticum; species Triticum dicoccoides. The sequence goes on from NC_041382.1 coordinate 346,694,757, forward strand.
ATTTATGGTTATCGGCTTTCGCTTGAGGACAAGCGAGGTCTAAGCTTGGGGGAGTTGATACGTCCATTTTGCATCATGCTTTTATATCGATATTTATTGCATTATGGGCTGTTATTTCACATTATGTCACAATACTTATGGCTATTCTCTCTTATTTTACAAGGTTTACATAAGGAGGGAGAATGCCGGCAGTTGGAATTCTAGGCTGGAAAAGGAGCAAATATTAGAGACCTATTCTGCACAACTCCAAAAGTCCTGAAACTCCATGGAATACCTTATAATAAATAATGAAAAATCCTCACCAAAGATGAAGACCAGGGGGCCCACACCCTGTCCACAAGGGTGGGGGAGCCCCCCCTAGGGCGTACCCCTACCTCGTGGGCCCCCTGGTGTCTCTCCGATGACTATCTTCTGCTATATGAAGTCTTTCGTCGAGAGAAAAAACGAGAAGCAACCTTTCGGGATGAAACTCCGCCGCCACGAGGCGGAACCATGGCGGAACCAATCTAGGGCTCCGGCAGAGCTGTTCTGCCGGGGAAACTTCCCTCCCGGAGGGGGAAATCATCGCCATCGTCATCACCAACGCTCCTCTCATCGTGAGAGGGCAATCTCCATCAACATCTTCATCAGCACCATCTCATCTCAAAACCCTAGTTCATCTCTTGTATCCAATTCTTGTCTCCAAGTCCGGGATTGGTGCTAGTAGGTTGCTAGTAGTGTTAATTACTCTTTGTAGTTGATGCTAGTTGGTTTAATTAGTGGAAGATCATATGTTTAGATCCTTTATGCATATTATTACCCCTCTGATTATGAACATGAATATGCTTTGTGAGTAGTTACGTTTGTTCCTGAGGACAAGGAAGAAGTCTTGCTACTAGTAGTCATGTGAATTTGGTATTCGTTCGATATTTTGATGAGATGTATGTTGTCTAGCCTCTAGTGGTGTTATGTGAACGTCGACTACATAACACTTCACCATTATTTGGGCCTATAGGGAGGCATTGGGAAGTAATAAGTAGATGATGGGTTGCTAGAGTGACAGAAGCTTAAACCCTAGTTTATGCGTTGCTTCGTAAGGGGCTGATTTGGATCCATATGTTTCATGCTATGGTTAGGTTTACCTTAATACTTTTGTTGTAGTTGCGATGCTTGCAATAGAGGTTAATCATAAGTTGGATGCTTGTTCAAGTAAGAACAGCACCCAAGCACTTGTCCACCCAAATGTCAAATTATCAAAGTACCGAATGCGAATCATATGAACGTGATGAAAACTAGCTTGACGATATTCCCATGTGTCCTCGGGAGCGCTTTTCCTTATATAAGAGTTTGTCCAGGCTTGTGCTTTGCTACAAAAAGGATTGGGCCACCTTGCTACACTTTATTTACTTTTGTTACTTGTTGCTCGTTACAAATTATCTTATCACAAAACTATATGTTACCACTTATTTCAGTACTTGCAGAGAATACCTTGCTGAAAACCGCTTATCATTTCCTTCTGCTCCTCGTTGGTTTTGACACTCCTACTTATCGAAAGGACTACGATAGATCCCCTATACTTGTGAGTCATCACAAGGTCAGGCGCACTGACTGTGCTAATCCGGGCCAAGGCATGGATTCCAGATCTTGAACTAGCAGATATTGGCCAAGGCTATCCCGGCATAAAGGAAGACGGTTCAGAATTCAATAATGATGATCTCCGAAGGCTGACAAGGGAACGGTGACCCATAGCGAGCAAATTGGCGGATGAAACGGATCTGTCTCATTACCAGCCGGTTTATGATGCTGATCAGAAAAGATATCCTGCGCCAACACATGATGTAGAAGATCTTGTTCCGCCAATTCATAAGCACACTTATGCCCCTGACATTGATCCTTCCACACTTGTAAGTGAAGAAGCCGTGTTCCAAGCTTTAACTGGAATTGATTGGACAACGATTGATTTCCAGCCACTTGGTAGAGAGGAGGAGGATGTACCGACTCAAGATGACCCTCAATCTTCCAGTCGTCCTGGTGATGAATCCTGAACCGGAGGCCAGTTTAGTCTGTCGCAGCCTACCATTATGTACTGAAACAATTATCCAGTGTGGGCATTAAAACACCTTGTAATAGGCTAGTTCAAACACTTGTCTGTTATGCCATCGAGCATACTTGTTTTGCTTGATACTGACAACTCGCCATGCTTTTGGGATCTTTATTATATGAATAATTCGAAGTGGATGTATTTTAACTTGTTCCTGTAGACAAGAGATTGAGGGGGTCCTGGCGGTTTACGCTGGATGGGTTATGATGCCCAAATATATAGGCTAGGTGTAAAGCCCGGGCTGTTTAAAAACAACCAGATATAAAATAAAGAATACATATTACCTCATTGTTTGACCCATGGCTATTATAAAAGGGTGATGACACCAAGCTGGAGTATAGATGACTCCTTCCCGGTTGTCGGTTTACGATACAACAGTACCGGGTTATGATAAACACCGGCTTTATCCATACAATATTGGTGACTTGTAGTCAAAACCAGACCGGAACAATAAAGGCCGGATGATAACTGATCATGTACTAACAATTTAGCATTATAAGCCATGCCGGGTTGTAATAAACACTGGTTTATCAGAAAACACTTATGAAATTTATCAAAAGAGAAGGAACACTTTGCAAAAAATACAAGAAGAATATGCGAGGCTTTTCATGGGCTGCCAGGCCACTGAGTTAAACCATTTTACAAAGCCTTTTAAGATGGACCTCAATCTTTAACCAATCATCGTTTTAACTTTGACAAGTTCAGGGTCTATGAGATTGACTTGTCGACCATTTGATGGGTCATACCAGGTTTACCTGGATGGAGTGGCTTACTTAAAGAGGCAGGATAACTCGGGGTTTTAGGTGAATACACCTGGCTTCCAAGCCTGGCTTGATAGCCTATTACATGGGTGTAGACTCTTTGTTCTTTGAGAAGCAAAGAGCCCCCAAGCAATATTTGAGCTGTGCTCAGTGGGTGCCTATGTTTGAGCTGTGCTGGTGCAACACTCTCTTTTGCTCCACATAATGTCCTTTTGGCCTTAAGCCTACCAAGAGTTGTAGCTATGGTGTGAATACAACCAAGCTCCGGAACACTTAGGCTAGCTGGCATGTGTCCTTCTTCGTTCCTGTGTCTGCCCCTTCAGGGAAATGTCATGCAGTGTCTATCGGTGTCCTGCTAGCCTGCTACAGCCCGGATTCTTCGGGGTCCTGTTAGCCCAGCTGCTATAGCCCGGATTCACTCGCTGATGACCGACACGTTCATTGCTGGGTCATGTATGCATGTCCCTGTAAGTTGGTGCCACTTTGGGTTTACGACTAGTCATGTCAGCCCGGGTTCTCTATCATATGGATGCTAGCGACACTATCATATACATGAGCCAAAAGGCACAAACGGTCTCGGGCCAGGTAAGGTGGCACCCGTGGGAATACCGTGCGTGAGGCCGCAAAGTGATATGATGAGTTACATGCTAGATCGATGTGACTTAGGATCGGGGTCCCGACACGCCCCCACTGGATTCCCCGTCCAATAGGGTGGACGACTTGGAGGTGTCGTCGCGGAGGGTCTCCCCCGACCAACAAGTGGTGCAAGGGATGATGAAGACATTGCCCGAAGGTGATACTTCAGTGGCCCAAGGTCCAGGTGAAAACAATGAGGGCCTCGGACAATCCGATATGCAGCCGGAGACATATGAACGTATCCCTTCAAAGGGTGGTCGTACTCCTATGGCAGCAGCAGGAGACCCAGATGCGCCGGATATCTTGACGAACATGCTGCGGCAGGCGTCCATCTTAGAGGAGCATCATACCTTAATGAGTGCGGTGGTTGAGAAGGTCCAGTCTGTGAAGAGCGGATTGGATGAGGCCTTTGCGAGCCTACTAAGAGGCTTCGAGGTTTGTACTGTAATATGTGCAATTGTGTCTTATTCGGAAAATACATATGTGTATAGATAGTAGCCCCTAAGACTCAGGTTGGCTTCCCATGGGAGGCGAACGGAGGATCAAGAAGAATCATTCAAGGACTAATCTGATTAATTTGAACACTGGTTGCTTCCCACTGGCTACTTCTCAGACTACGGATATTGCCGAGCTGCAACAGAATCTTGATATGGCCGGGGTGACATTGCATTAATCAACATGCGTCTTGACAAATCGCAAGGTATGTATTCGGGGCAATCCCTTCACATACATTTTTGTGATATAAGCATGATGCTGAAATTTATATACTGTAATATGCATGACTACAGATGGTGCTGCCGTCGTTGAAACTCTTCAGGCGGAGCTGGCCCGGGCCAAGGAGGAGGCCCGGTGTAGTAATGCGGCTGCTGAAAAGGCATCGGCTGAGTTAAAAGCCGAACGAGCTGCTCGGCGTCAAGACGACGAGAAGATATCCACGATGGCGGTCGAACTAAAAAATGCTGCTCGCCGCTGTTTACTCCTTGAGAAGGAGAATGAAGCCAAAACGTCTGAAGTTGACAAGGCCTTACGAGAGGCGAGAGAAGCGCGGTCTTAATCCAGAGCCGCCCGTGAGAAGATCCGGCAAGCTAGGGAGATTGCGGCTGGTGAGCCATTTTTGCTACAGACTAAATTCGGGGTTCTGAAGTATGCTCGGTTGAACCAATTGTGGAGTTCTCCGGACGAGTTTTTACACTTGCCAAAGAGTTCTTTAGATGCGGCGCAGTTTTACCAGGCGTGATAGGGGTATGCAACAGAGAAGCTTTTCTGGTCACAATTCAGTGCGTCGAAGCGCCCCCTGTTGCTAAATGAGGAGATGTCCTAGTAGGCCGAGCTTCATAGGATATTCAGCGCTGCCATGAAGAACATCATAACCCGGTTATGGCCAACTGAGCCTTTTCCGAATAGTTACTTCGGCTTGGTGCAACGGCTTGTTGATGCGGTGCCATGTATCGACGTTGTGAAGCGGTCGGTGTGCATCAAGAGTGCACGGATGGCCTTTGCTCGAGTCAAGACCTTCTGGGGGAAGATGAAGGCCATCGATATTACAGTGAAGAGTCCACCCAAGGGCAAGGACCACCAAGAACCGGAGCATTATTTTGAAGACATCCTAGTGGCTGCCCGCTTGATAGAGGGTCAGTACTCGAAAGACATAATGTTCGAGTGAGGTGTATGAGAATTGTAGGAGATAATTTTATAGTTAATCTGTTTTTATATATTGCTCGAAAGTTTGTATTCCTCCTATGCGGCCGTTTTAATATAATGTGAAAGTTTTCCAGTCGTCGGCTTCAGCACCCTCGTGGAAAGTATGGGGGTGTTCGGAAAAGCATTTGATCACTCTTGACCCAACGTCTTGGTCCGTGAAGGAGTTGCCAATGCGGCGAACCAGGCAACCAGACTATAGGGCATTAACACTTTCACATAGCCATAGGAGTTTTATGGTGGGTCTACAACATAGCCCCTGGTATGTATGTGGCTTATACATACGATGCGTGTACATATTTGACCGAAAAGAGGTCCTTCATGTGACACGGAGGAATCGCCAGAGATTCCGTTAAGTCATCGAGTGGTTGACCAGCTCTCGCCGCATCATGACAGTCAGTTTTCGGCTTTCTCTACTAAGGTGCTGAGCTAGGTGAACCGGAAGCACAATCGCAGTACTTCTCCCTTTACTACCCTAGCCGATAGAGCGGAACGTAGGATAGCAAGCACAGGAGCTGGGCAACCCAACTATTGACCGAAGACATGATTCGGAGCTGATGCATATAAGGCCAAACTCGCGATGCCGAGGTATGCTGCAAAAGCTGTTTGGACTTTGTTGGCAACTCAATTGTTCCCGTACCGAGCCCCTGGCAAGTTTAAGCCGGGGTATATATGTGAAACAACCATAGGAATTGTATTCAGTTGTGGAAAGACGCGGATAAATAATACTGGTAATGTGAACTGGGACCTGAGCGATATGCCAAAGATTACTTGATATATATAAAGGCCACGACCCCGGCTATTTGATATGCTCTGGGTCGAAGGCAGAGGAAAAAGGCATGTTACAGGCTCAAAAAAGAGTGCGGTCTACAAAAAGTTATTTTGGACCTCCCGTCGCATGTCTGCGCCGCCTGTCCCCGGTGAGGGGGATCCTTGAAGGAAGTAGCCTCACAGGTGAGTGTACGGATCCGAACTCCGATAGAGTCGGTTTTAGATGTCTCTCCTTTGCACCACCTATTTTTAAGAGGTAATGAAGAAAAAAAAGGAAAGTAGATAAAAAATGTTACTGGAGTGCTTGCAGACTTGTCCGTATTATGCTTCCGCCAACGCCCATGGTATCTTAAGTCCGCAGTATAGTTTTAACGGGTACATGAGATGGGCAACGGAAGCCGAACTGCTATCTCTGCTCCGGATTTGATCGATAGTCGGGGGGAAATTGCTTCTGGCCCTTGGCACTTGGCTGGTGAACCGCTCCGTCGTCCTATTGCCTGCCAGCCCCCTTCCCTTGTGTTCAACGTTGAGCTTGCCGGCCTGCTTGAGGACCCAACAGTTTATGTTAGTATGATTAGCTAGTTTATTGGGGTGGGCATGAATCTGGCAGGTTTGGTCCACTATCCTGTCTAGGTTGAATGGTCCGTCTCTGTTCGCCTTGAATGGCTTTTTCCGTTGACGAGGCTTAGGATTGCTGAATCCGGCGTTGACCGATGTGTCGCGTGATCTTTCATTATCATTGCGACTGTTGTGTTTACTTTGTCGTGGCTTGCTGTTGCCGTCTCGGATTTCGGAAGTGCCCGAGTCGCTGGCGCTGTAGCTTCTACGAGCGAGCCAACTGTCTTCTCCCATGCAAAAGCGGGTCATTAGAGTGGTAAGGGCTGCCATGGATCTAGGTCTTTCTTGACCGAGGTGGCGTGCAAGCCATTCATCCCAGATGCTGTGTTTAAAGGCCGCAAGGGCTTCTGTGTTCGGACAGTCAACGATTTGGTTCTTTTTAACTAAGAACCTAGTCCAGAGCTGCCTAGCTAACTCTCCTGGCTGCTGGACAATGTGACTTAAGTCATCGGCGTCCGGTGGCCGGACATATGTTCCTTGGAAGGTTTCGTGAAAGACGTCCTCCAAATCTTCCCAGCTGCCAATAGAATTTTGGGGCAGACTGTTTAACCAGCGTCGAGCTGGTCCTTTGAGTTTTAGTGGTAGTTATTTGATGGCATGAAGGTCGTCCCCATGGGCCATGTGATATGGAGGAGGAAGTCTTCGATCCATACCGTGGGATCCGTTGTTCCATCGTATGATTAAATATTCATAGTTTTAAACCCGTCTGGGAATTGATGCTCCATTTCTTCGTCTTGAAGCAGAGAGGGTGCGCGATGCCTCTATGTTGGGCCACACTGCGGCGTACCTCCGATGGAGTCCGTTTACGGTTTTCGGCCCGGGTGTGGCTAGGTTTTTCACGTACGAATAAGTGGCCATCGTCGCATGTCGAGGTATGTCCTTGCGATCTGTAGGTCGCTCTTAGGTGTCCTGCTCTGCTACCCGTGTCTTGATGACGGTCGTGTGCACAACCCCGAGCTGTTTTGTTCTTGCCTTTACGGCAAGGTGGGGCGGTCTGGTGTTCGGCTTGAGTTGCCGCTTTACCTGGACCAAGTTGTGGTTGACCTGACGTCTTGTGCGATAATGGCGCGGGCCCGAGCACCCTGTCGTCACCCTGGGGTAGCGATCTATTCTTCGGGTAGCTTTTGGCTGGGCCACTAAGGCCGTATTCCTCGGCGGCTAGGACTTCGGTCCATCTATCATTGAGCAGATCTTGGTCGGCTTGAAGTTGCTGCTCCTTCTTTTTCAGGGTCCTTGCAGTGGCTATTAGTTGGCGCTTGAAGCGCTCCTGCTCAAGGGGTTCCTCAGGCACGATAAAGTCCTTGGTGCCAAGGCTCACCTCATCCTCAGAGAGCGGAAGGTAATTGTTGTCCTCTGAATCTTCGTACTTGGCCTGCTTACCAGGGCTAACCTGCCCATCTTCCCGTTCATCTTGGTCATTAGCTGTATCAACAGGGTCTTCGCTGTCTTCGGCATCGTCGTCCATACCGTCAGTGTTCTCGGAGTCGAAATCAAGTGTATGTGTCGAATCCTCGACCGTGGCTATGAAGTGGGTGGTGGGTGGGAAGCAAAATTCTCCACTGCTAGCCCCTGGATCGAGCCGGATATAGTTCGGCTGTGAGTCCTCTGTCAAGGATAGGTTCTTTAACGAGTTTAGCACATCGCCCAAAGGCGAGTACTAGAAGATGTCTACGGCGCTGAATTCAAAGATCGATAAACGATCAAGCTCGGCGTCCGCGGGTTCACGTGGTTTGGAACTTACGGCCAGAGACAAGTCCGGAGTTCCGGTGACGAAGACATCATGAGAGGTGGAGTCTATGTGCAGCTCCAACACAGTGGAATCTGTGGCCTCCGTAGTGGGATCAATCCGCCCGTCCTTGGATGGCACGGCTTGCTCCGGATCTAGGGCAAGAGCGGTTATAGGAGCAATCTCCTAGATGGGGCCAGATGGCAGATTTAGGTCATGATCATTTGGGTGACCAGGAGCGGCTGCCATGGTCTCGAATCCGACGAAGATCATGTCTCCATGGATGTCCGCAACGTAGTTCAAGCTCCCGAATCTGACCTGATGGCCAGGGGCGTAGCTTTCAATCTGCTCCAAATGGCCAAATGAGTTGGCCCACAGTGCGAAGCCACCGAACACGAAGATCTGTCCGGGGAGGAAGGTTTCTCCTTGGACAGCGTCATTATTGACGATCGAAGGGGCCATCAAACCTTTTAGCGACAACACAGAGGAACTCTCAATGAAAGCACCAATGTCAGTGTCAAAACCGGCGGATCTCGGGTAGGGGGTCCCAAACTGTGCGTCTAAGGTTGATGGTAATAGGAGACAAGGGACATGATGTTTTACCCAGGTTCGGGCCCTCTCTATGGAGGTAATACCCTACGTCCTACTTGATTGATATTGATGAATAGGAGTATTACAAGAGTTGATCTACCTCGAGATCATAATGGCTAAACCCTAGAGGCCTAGCTTGTATGGCTATGATAATGAGTGTCCTATGCAGACTAAGTCCTCCGGTTTATATAGACACTAGGAGGATCTAGGGTTATACAAGGTCGATTACAAAGAAGGGAATCTACATATCTGGTCGCCAAGCTTGCCTTCTACGCCAAGGGGAGTCCCATCCAGACACGGGTGCAGTCTTCGGTCTTCGTATCTTCACAGCCCATCAATCCGGCCCATGGCTAACAGGCCGGATGTCCGAGGACCCCTTAGTCCAGGACTCCCTCAGTAGCCACCATAAGTTTCCCTTAGTTAAATATTAACTCTCACATCTTTCATGAATCTCACTGTAACGCCCCGGATACGACTTTCCATATTTGTATCTCCGACTCTTGTCTTTTCCGGAGATGCGATATGAGATTCCCTTTGTGGTTGGGTTTTTGTCTTTGTTTTGCTTTTTGTTCATGTCATGCATTTCATATCATGTCATCATGTGCGTCGCATTTGCATTCGTGTTCGTCTCATGCATCCGAACCTTTTCCCCGTTGTCCGTTTCGCAATCTGACACTCCCACATGCACCCCGCGCACCCCTCTTGTCTCTTTTCATGAGCGGGGGTTGAAAGTTCTCAGAATGGGCCGAGATTTGTCAAGTGGCCTCGGTACACCACCGGTAGACCGCCTGGCAAATTTCGTTCCATTTGGAGGCCGTTTGATTCCCCAATGGCTAACAGCGCAACCGCAAAAGCCTCTTGTGTGTTGCACCCCAACACCCCTCCAAAACAGCCCAATAACACATCTAAACCATCTCCATGTCCTCCGTCGTCGGATCATGATCGTGTGGGCGAAAACCGCACCTCATTTGGACACTCCTACCTCCATCTACATATATACATATATATATGTGCCCCTCCTCGAAAATTCACGGATGAAACCCTAGATCCACTCCTCCATCGTGCATCCGGACGCGTCCGCGCCGAGCCAGACATGTCCACCGCCATCTCCACGTCACCCGGCCAATCCGAGGCAGCCACGTTAGCTCCAACCACCCCAGCGTCCAACCCCGCCATGCCACGTGTCCCGCGCGACCTCGCCGGCTCCCCGCTACCGCGCAGCCCACGCGAGACTCGGGGAACCCAGATCGGGGCCCGCTGGAGCTCATTTGGGCCCGGGGCAACCGCCGCCCAATCCCGAGATCCTCCGCTCGCCTGGCTCCTCGCGCCCCTCGTCTCGAGCCGTACCTCGCCACTGACCATCTCCGCGCGCACCGCCTCCCGCCGTCGTACACTGCCATCGTGCACCGCCTCGCCTCCCGCGTTGTGCCACTGGAGCTGCTCACCTCACCGCCCAGTCCCCGCCTCGCCATCGCTGTTCTCCGCCGAGGCCACCGCTTCACCGCGCTCGCCACCTGGATCTGGCCTTCGCCCTTGTCGCCGATCACCGCCTGAGCTCCTACCGGCCTCGAGCTCGCCGAAGTTCCACCACAGCCATTACCGGCCCCGGTTCCGTCAGATCTGTACGATGCCGTCCTAGCACGGCCACATCCACCGATCCAAACAGCGCCACGCATCCTGCATCTCCTCGTCCTGCTCCGCTCCATCCTCCTTTTCCCGAGGTCCAATTTCAACTAAGTCCCGAAAATCCCTGATATTTTGATGTCCTCTTCATCATGTCACTTATCCGTGCTCGGTGCTCCGATTCATGAATATGATATGTCAAATTGTTCGTCTCGTTGAGCTCTTCATGTTAGAAACACTTACATGCATGTTACTGCCCATTATGATGCCTTTTTCATTGATGCAAGAGTGCTATAAAATGTTAGCTGCTGGTACTTATCAGATCATGGTGTTTTGTCATTTTTGTTGCATTTATGTGTGCATCATATGAGCATGAGGTCTACATAAGTTTTGAATTACATCATGCCATCTTTACAGGGGTGCAAGTCTTGTATTTTTGTGATCTATGTTGTGACTAGCAAAAGCATGCAAACTAGGCTCCATGATGTTGCAGTTTCCAGGGACTTAGGATTTTGCCAAGTCATTTTCCTGCTGTTATTTTGATGCCATGTAAACTTGATGCTACATTGCGATCCATGATTATTTTTGGATACTTCAGTAAGGTTGTTTTGAACTTGTGGTTATGCTCTATCCATTCATGCCCCTGGTTGAAATTATGGAGTGATCTAGCATGTCATTCGCTTGCTCTACTTTTGCTATAAAATGTTCCTGGCAGAATGTTAGCATGTTAATCAATATTGCCATGGTTGTTGCTACTAATCCATGCATCCTATGAACTTGCTCTTGCCATGGTTAGCTTCATGAACATGTCATCTTGCTGTAGGTATGATTTTTTTTGTCATTCAAGGCTTTGTGATGAGTGGTTTGAGATCGCAAAGTTGCCTTCATAATTCTGGTTATGACATGCTCTGTTTTTCTGCTAAGTCTAAAACTGATAATAAAACTTGCTATGTTTACATGGGTGCCATGAAATCTTCTGTGCCTTTTTGGCTCATGTTCAGTAAGGGACTTTTTATCTATGCTTTTAGCAGAATCATGTCGCGCCTTTATTTTCCATGATATGTTCCTGTAGCATGTTGTTTGCTTGATCTAAACAGTGCTTCCTGATGTTGTTTTTGACATGTTAGTATTTTCACTAAGTCTGTGAAGCTGATATCTTATGCACTTTTGCCATGCTTGTTTGAACCTGCTCTAGTGTGATTTAGCCGTAGCTAAGTGTTAATGTTTTGTCAAGCATATTGTTTACATCACTGCCATATGCTTTTTTGCTATGTTGGAGTGCAGTAGCCTAGTTTCTTGTTGCATTCTAAGTGCCATCGTGCTGTTAATCGCAGAATTCTGTCATTCTTATTTTGCTTGCCATTTGCAAATCGTGCATCCGTTTCCAGTGATCTTTATATCGATTTCAACCAGAATCATCTTATCTTTCCAGCGGCATACTTGGTTTGCCAAGTTGATGCCTTGTTCATTATTTCCCTTCCGGAGCACGCATATGCATTGCATATCATATCTTGCATATCATGCCATGTATTGCATCATGTTGCTTGTGCATTGCACCGTGATTGATTGTTGTTCCATTGCTTGTGTTCTTGATTTGGGTAGAGCAAGGAGACGAGTATGTGAACGAGGAACCTGTTGAGTATGCTAACGAGGATCAAGCTTTTGACAACTCTGAGAACATTGCAGGCAAGATGACCATACCCTCGAAATCACTTTTATGTTTGCTTGCTAGTTGTTCGCTCTGTCGTTATGTCACGCTACCTACCACTTGTTATATCATGCCTCCCATATTGCCACGTCAAGCCTCTGACCCACCTTTCCTAGAAAACCGTTGTTTGGCTATGTTACCGCTTTTGCTCAGCCCCTCTTATAGCGTTGCTAGTTGCAGGTGAAGATGAAGGTTGTTCCATGTTGGAACATGGATATTGTTGGGATATCATTATTATCTCTTATTTATTTTAATGCATCTATATACTTGGTAAATGGTGGAAGGCTCGGCCTTATGCCTGGTGTTTTGCTCCACTCATGCCGCCCTAGTTTCCGTCATACCGATGTTATGTTCCTTGATTTTGCGTTCCTTACGCGATTGGGTGTTATGGGAACCCATTGACAGTTCGCTTTGAATAAAACTCCTCCAGCAAGGCCCAACCTTGGTTTTAACATTTGCCACCTAAGCCTTTTTCCCTTGGGTTCTACGGACTCAAGGGTCATTTTTATTTTAAACCCCCGGGCCAGTGCTCCATAAAGATGACCCTTGACTCAAGGGACACTTAGGCTGCATTCATGTTAAATAGGGCACCATCTAAATCCATTGACATGACACCATATGAACTGTGGTTTGGCAAGAAACCTAAGATGTTGTTTCTTAAAGTTTGGGGCTGCGATGCTTATGTGAAAAAGCTTCAACCTGATAAGCTTGAACCCAAATCATAGAAATGTGTCTTCATAGGATACCCAAAGGAAACTGTTGGGTACACCTTCTATCACAGATCCGAAGGCAAGATATTTGTTGCTAAGAATGGATCCTTTCTAGAGAAGGAGTTTCTCTCGAAAGAAGTGAGTGGGAGGAAAGTATAAATTGATGAGGTAATTGTACCTTCTCCCGAATTGGAAAGTAGTTCATCACAGAAATCAATTCCAGTGATGCCTACACCAATTAGTGAGGAAGTTAATGATGATGATTATGAAACATCAGATCAAGTTACTACCGAACCTCGTAGGTCAACCAAAGTACATCCTACACCAGAGTGGTATGGTAACCCTGTTATAGAAGTCATGTTGCTAGACCATGATGAACCTACAAACTATGAGGACGCGATGATGATCCCAGATTCCGCAAAATGACTTGAGGGCATGAAATCTGAGATGGGATCCATGTATAAGAACAAAGTGTGGACTTTTGTTGACTTGCCCGATGATCGGCAAGCCATAGAGAATAAATGGATCTTCAAGAAGAAGACTAACGTTGATGGTAATGTTACTATCTACAAAGCTCGACTTTTTGCGAGAGGTGTTCAACAAGTTCAAGGAGTTGACTACGATGAGACCTTCTCACTCGTAGCGATGCTTAGGTCTGTTCGAATCCTGTCAGCAATTGCCGCATTTTATGATTATGAAATTTGGCAAATGGATGTCAAAACTACAATCCTTAATGGATTTCTTAAAGAAGAGTTGTATATGATGCAACCTGAAGGTTTTTTTGATCTTAAAGGTGCTAACAAGGTATGCAAGCTCCAGCGATCCATTTATGGACTGGTGTGAGCCTCTCAGAGTTGGAATATATGCTTTGATAGTGTGATCAAAGCATATGGTTTTATAGAGACTTTTGGAGAAGCCTGTATTTACAAGAAAGTGAGTGGGATTTTTGTAGCATTTCTGATATTATATGTGGATGCCATATTGTTGATTGGAAATAATATGGAATTTCCGGATACCATAAAAGAATACTTGAATAAGAACTTTTCAATGAAAGACCTCGGTAAAGCTGCTTATAAATTGGGCATCAAGATCTATAGAGATAGATCAAGACGCTTAATTGGACTTTCACAAAGCACATACCTTGATAAAGCTTTGAAGAAGTGCAAATGGATCAGTCAAAGAAAGGGTTCTTGTCTGTGTTACAAGGGGTGAAGTTCAGTCAGACTCAATGCCCGACCATTGCAGAGGATAGAGAGAAAATAAAAGTCATTCCCTATGCCTCAGCCATAGGTTCTATCATGTATGCAATGTAGTGTGCCAGACCTGATGTGTGCCTTTCTATAAGTTTAGCAGGGAGGTACCAAAGTAATCCAGGAGTGGATCACTGGACAGTGGTCAAGAACATCCTGAAATACCTGAAAAGTACTAAGGATATGTTTCTCGTTTATGGAGGTGACAAAGAGCTTGTCGTAAATGGTTATGTCGATGCAAGCTTTGACACTGATCCGGATGACTCTAAGTCACAAACCGGATACATATTTATATTGAATGGTGGAGCTGTAAGTTGGTGCAGTTCCATGCAGAACATCGTGGCGGGATCTATGTGTGAAGCGGAGTGCATAGCTGCTTCGGAAGAAGCAAAACGAAGGAGTCTGGATAAAGGAGTTCATATATGATCTAGGTGTAATACCTAGTGCGTAGGGTCCAATGAAAATCTTTTGTGACAATACTAGAGCAATTGCCTTAGCGAAGGAATCCAGATTTCACAAGACAACCCAACATATCAAGAGACACTTCAATTCCATCTGCGATCCAGTCAAGGAGGGAGACATAGAGATTTGCAAGATACATACGGATCTAAATGTTGCAGAACCGTTGACTAAGCCTCTTCCATGAGCAAAACATGATTAGCACCAAGACTCCATGGGTGTTAGAATCATTACTATGTAATCTAGATCATTGACTCTAGTGCAAGAGGGAGACTGAAGGAAATATGCCCTAGAGGCAATAATAAATTTTTTATTTATATTTCCTTATATCATGATAAATGTTTATTATTAATGTTAGAATTGTATTAACCGGAAACTTAGTACATGTGTGAATACATAGACAAAACAGAGTGTCCCTAGTATGCCTCTACATGACTAGCTCATTACTCAAAGATGGTTAAGTTTCCTGGCCATGGACATGTGTTGTCATTTGATGAATGGGATCACATCATTAGAGAATGATGTGATGGACAAGACCCATCCGTTAGCTTAGCACAATGATCATTAAGTTTTATTGCTATTGCTTTCTTCATGACTTATACATATTCCTCTGACTATGAGATTATGCAACTCCCAAATACCAGAGGAACACCTTGGGTGCTATCAAACGTCACAACATAACTGGGTGATTATAAGGATGCTCTACAGATGTCTCCGAATGTGTTTGTTGGGTTGGCATAGATTGAGATTAGGATTTGTCACTCCGAGTATCAGAGAGGTACCTCTGGGCCCTCTCGGTAATGCACATCACTATAAGCCTTGCAAGCAATGTGACTAATGAGTTAGTTTCGTGATGATGCATTACTGAATGAGTAAAGATACTTACCAGTAATGAGATTCAACTAGGTATGATGATACCAATGATCAAATCTCGGGAAAGTAACATACCGATAACAAAGGGAATAACATATGTTGTTATTGCGGTTTAACCGATAAAGATCTTCGTAGAATATGTAGGAACCAATAAGAGCATCCAGGTTCCGCTATTGGTTATTGACTGGAGTTGTGCCTCGGTCATGTCTACATAGTTCTCTAACCCATAGGGTCCGCACTCTTAAAGTTCGATGACGATTTGTATTATGATTTATGTGTTTTGGTGACCGAAGTTTGTTCGGAGTCCTAGATGAGATCATGGACATGACAAGGAGTCTTGAAATGTTCGAGAGGTAAAGATTCATATATTGGAAGGTAGTATTCGGACATCGGAATGGTTTCCAAGTGATTTGGGTATTTTACCGGAGTACCGGGGGGTTACCGGAACCCCCCGTGGGAAGTATTGGGCCTAGATGGGCCTTAGTGGAGAGAGAGGAGGGCCGCAGGGGGTGGCCGCCCCCCCTTTCCCTCTCCCTCTCCCACGCCATCATTTTCCCTCCGGTGAAGAAAGGAAAGGGGGGGGGGCGAATCCTACTGGGAGTAGAGTCCTAGTAGGACTCCCCCCCATGGCGCACGCCCCCTGGCAGGCCGCGTCATCCTCCCCTCCTTTATATACGGTGCAGGGGGCACCCCATAGCACATCAATTGTTCTCTTATCCATGTGCAATGTCCCCCTCCATAGTTACTCCTCCGGTCATAGTGTCGTAGTGCTTAGGCGAAGCCCTGCGCGGATCACATCACCATCACCGTCACTACGCTGTCGTACTGATGGAACTCTCCCTCAACCCCCTGCTGGTCCAAGAGTTCGAGGGACCATCTAGCTGAACATGTGTTGAACTCGGAGGTGTCGTATGTTCGGTACTAGATCAGTTGGATCGTGAAGACGTTCGACTACATCAACCGCGTTAACCGAACGCTTCCGCTATCGGTCTACGAGGGTACGTGGACACACTATCCCCCTCTCATTGCTATGCATCTCCTAGATAGATCTTGCATGATCGTAGGAATTTTTTTGAAATTGCATGCTACGTTCCCCAACAGGCTCTACATGTACATCGACTCCTAGCTCCCAGCAAGGGCGGCTAGAAGTGATTGTATCTTGTGGACAGTAGGACGCGATGTTGGGCATGGACGGTCCCTCTCCCCCTCCTCTCCACAATTTTTCATCAATCTAATGGCATTTGGTGCAAAAGTCATTCTAGCGCGGACGGCCTTGCCGGAGCATGCTTGCCGAGGCGTTAATCAACGGATTTGCACCGGCGACTTACTCAGGATTTCCCTAGGCAGGGCAAACGTTGAACCGAGTATCGCGCGGTCTCATCGACGTTGATGACGCTAAACCCAGAGTAGCTCAATTGTCAATAAGTGAGAGTGGCAAAGAGAGAAGCCTGGTACCCTTACGCATCGCTCCTTTTTCCCGAACGGGATTCGCAGGGCGTTCTGGCCGAGCCGATCCATTCGGGTGGCACAGTTGCCCTTGTCACTAGCTTCCGCTGCCGCTATGATCACAGCGTGCAGTAATGGTAGAGAGTGGACGAGGCCGGTGTGGGAGCAACGTCGCCCTCCCCCTCCGGTCCTAGCCATTCCCTCGGGTGCCACGAGTGGTGATGCCGTTGATGATGAAAAATGGCAATGAAGATGACGCTGCTACCTCTTGAGCACTGCATTGGATTTCCCCGAAGAGGAGAGGATGATGCAGCAAAGTAGCGTAAGTATTTCCCTTAGTTTTTGAGAACCAAGGTATCGATCCAGTAGGAGTCTATGCGCGAGTCCCTTGTACCTACATAAAAACACTAGCTCAACGCAACCAACGCGCTTAGGGTTTGTCAATCCCTTCACGGTCACTTATGAAAGTGAGATCTGATAGAGATGATAAATATAATTTTGGTATTTTTGGTATAGATATGCAAAGTAAAAAGTAAAAGCAAAGTAAAAGCAAAGCAATAATAAAGTGATGGAGATTGATATGATGACAAAGAGACCCGGGGGCCATAGGTTTCACTAGTGGCTTCTCTCAAGAGCATAAGTATTCTATGGTGGGTGAACAAATTACTGTTGAGCAATTGACAGAATTGAGCATAGTTATGAGAATATGTAGGTATGATCATGTATATAGGTATCACGTCCGAGACAAGTAGACCGACTCCTGCCTGCATCTACTACTATTACTCCACTCATCGACCCCTATCCAGCATGCATCTAGAGTATTAAGTTAAAAACAGAGTAACGCCTTAAGCAAGATGACATGATTTAGAGGGATAGTTTCATGCAATATGATAAAAACACCATCTTGTTATCCTCGATGGCAACGATACAATACGTGCCTTGCTGCCCCTTCTGTCACTGGGAAAGGACACCACAAGAGCGAACCCAAAGCTAAGCACTTCTCCCATGGCAAGAACAACCAATCTAGTAGGCCAAACAAAACTAATAATTCGAAGAGACTTGCAAAGATAACCAATCATACATAAAAGAATTCAGAGAAGATTCAAATATTATTCATAGATAGACTAGATCATAAACCCACAATTCATCGGTCTCAACAAACACACCGCAAAAAGAAGATTACACCGAATAGATCTCCACAAGAGAGGGGGAGAACATTGTATTGAGATCCAAAAAGAGAGAATAAGCCATCTAGCTACTAACTATGGACCCGTAGGTCTGAAGTAAACTACTCACACTTCATCGGAGGGGCTTGGATGATGATGTAGAAGCCCTCCGTGATCGATGCCCCCTCCAGCGGAGCTCCGGAACAGGCCCCAAGATGGGATATCATGGGTACAAAAAGTTGCGGCAGTGGAATTAGGTTTTTGGCTCCATCCCCGATTGTTTGGGGGTACGTAGGTATCTATAGTAGGAAGAAGTACGTCGGTGGAGCTTCGAGGGGCCCACGAGGCAGGGGGCGCGCCCTAGGGGGGGCGCCCTCCACCCTCGTGATCGCCTTGTGGCTTTCTTGACGGAGGGTCCAATTCTCCTGGATCTTATCTGATGAGAAAATCACGTTTCCAAAGGTTTCATTCCGTTTGGACTCCGTTTGATATTCTGTTTCTCCGAAACACTGAAATAGGCAAAAAGCAGCAATTCTGGGCTGGGCCTTCGGTTAATAGGTTAGTCCCAAAAATAATATAAAAGTGGAAAATAAAGCCCAATAAAGTCCAAAACAGTAGATAATATTCAGATCCGAAAGAGTCAAGACAAAAGTTCATATTGACATAAAAATGATAATACTTCAAGCATACTAACTAAGCAATTATTTCTTCTCAAAATAACATGGCCAAAGAAAGTTCATCCCTACAAAATCATATAGTTTAGTCATGTTTCATTTTCGTCACACAAGAATGCTCTCATCATGCACAACCCCGATGACAAGCCAAGCAATTGTTTCATACTTTAGTAATCTCAAACCTATAAACTTTCATGCAATATATGAGCGCGAGCCATGGACATAGAACTATGGGTGGAATAGAATATAATGAGGGGGGTTATGTGGAGAAGACAAAAAAGGAGAAAGTCTCACATCAACGAGGCTAATCAATTGGCAATGGAGATGCCCACCGATTGATGTTAATGCAAGGAGTAAGGATTGCCATGCAACAGATGCACTAGAGCTATAAATGTATGAAAGCTCAACAAAAGAAACTAGTGGGTGTGCATACAACTTGCTTGCTCACGAAGACCTAGGGCACTTGAGGAGGCCCATTGTTGGAATATACAAGCCAAGTTCTATAATGAAAAATTCCCACTAGTATATGAAAGTGATAACATGAGAGACTCTCTACTATGAAGATCATGGTGCTACTTTGAAGCACAAGTGTGGTAAAGGATAGTAACATTGTCCCTTCTCTCTTTTTCTCTCATTTTTTGGGCCTTTTCTTTTTTATGGCCTTTCTATTTTTTTGGGCCTTCTCTTTTTTATGGCCTTTTTTTATTTCTCACTTGGGAGAATGTTCTAATAATGATGATCATCACACTTCTATTTATTTACAACTCAATGATTACAACTTGATACTAGAACAAAGATGACTCTATATGAATGCCTCCGGCGGTGTACCGGGATATGCAATGAACCAAGAGTGACATGTACGAAAGAATTATGAACGGTGGCTTTGCCAGAAATACTATGTCAACTACATGATCATGCTAAGCAATATGACAATGATGAATGTGTCATGATTAACGGAATGATGGAAAGTTGCATGGCAATATATCTCGGAATGGCTATGGAAATGCCATAATAGGTAGGTACGGTGGCTGTTTTTAGGAAGATATAAGGAGGTTTATGTGTGAAAGAGCGTATCATATCACGGGGTTTGGATGCATCGGCGAAGTTTGCGCCAACTCTCAATGTGAGAAAGGGCAATGCACGGTACCAAAGAGGCTAGCAAGTATGGAAGGGTGAGAGTGTGTATAATCCATGGACTTAACATTAGTCATAAAGAACTCACGTACTTATTGCAAAACTCTACAAGTCATCAAAAACCTCGGGACTACACGCATGCTCCTAGGGGGATAGATTGGTAGGAAAAGACCATCGCTCGTCCCCGACCGCCACTCATAAGGAGGACAATCAAATAACACCTCATGTTTCAAATTTGGTGCATAACGTTTACCATACATGCATGCTACGGGACTTGCAAACTTCAACACAAGTATTTCTCAATTTCACAACTACTCAACTAGCATGACTTTGATATTATTACCTCCATATCTCAAAACAATCATCAAGCATCAAACTTTTCTTAGTATTCAACACACTCATAAGAAAGTTTTATTATTAATCTTGCATACCAAGCATATTAGGATTTTAACAAAATTACCATGCTATTAATACTCTCAAAATAATTTAAGTGAAGCATGAGAGATCAATAGTTTCTATAAAACAAATCCACCACCGTGCTCTAAAAGATATAAGTGAAGCACTAGAGCAAAACTATAAAGCTCAAAAGATATAAGTGAAGCACATAGAGTATTCTATCAAATTCCAAATCTTGTATGGCTCTCTCAAAAGGTGTGTACAGCAAGGATGATTGTGGTAGACTAAAAAGCAAAGACTCAAATCATAAAATACGCTCCAAGCAAAACACATATCATGTGGTGAATAAAAATATAGCTCCAAGTAAAGTTACTGATAGAAGTAGACGAAAGAGGGGATGCCTTCCGGGGCATCCCCAAGATTTGGCTTTTAGGTGTCCTTATATTATCTTGGGGGTGACATGGGAATCCCCAATCTTAGGCTCTTGCCACTCCTTCTTCTATAATCCATCAAATCTTTACCCAAAACTTGAAAACTTCACAACACAAAACTTAAAGTAGAAAATCTCGTGAGCTCCGTTAGCGAAAGAAAACAAAATACCACTTCAAGGTACTGTAATGAACTCATTATTTACTTATATTTGTGTTATACCTACTGTATTCCAACTTCTCTATGGATTATAAACTATTTTACTAGCCATAGATTCATCAAAATAAGCAAACAACACACGAAAAACAGAATCTGTCAAAAACAGAACAGTCTGTAGTAATCTGTAGCTAGCGCAAGATCTCGAACCCCAAAAATTCTAAAATAAATTGATGGACGTGAGTAATATATCTATTAATCATCTGAAAAAATAATTAACTGAAAATATCTTTCCAAATAAAAATTACAGCAGTTCTCGTGAGCGCTAAAGTTTCTGTTTTTTACAGCAAGTTCAACAAGACTTTCCCCAAGTCTTCCCAACGGTTCTACTTGTAACAAACACTAATTAAACACAAAAAACACAACCAAAACAGAGGCTAAGTAATTTAATTATTACTAAACAGGAGCAAAAACCAAGGAATAAAAAAAATTGGGTTGCCTCCCAACAAGCGCTATCGTTTAATGCCCCTAGCTAGGCATAACAAGCAATAATAGATCTAGGTATTGCTATCTTTGGTAGGCAATCCATAAGTGGCTCTCATGATAGATTCATATGGTAATTTTATTTTATTTCTAGGGAAGTGTTCCATGCCCTTTTTTAATGTAAATTGAAATCTAATATTCCCTTCCTTCATATCAATAATTGCACCAACCATTCTAAGAAAAGGTCTACCAAGAATAATAGGGCAAGAAGGATTGCAATCCATATCAAGAACGATAAAATCTATGGGAACATAATTCCTATTTGCAACAGTAAGAACATCATTAATTCTTCCCATAAGTTACTTAATAGTGGAAATCGCAAGATGCAAGTTTAGAGAGCAATCATTAAAATCACGGAAATCTAGCAAATCACACAAAGTTTTGGGAATAGTAGAGACACTAGCACCCAAATCACACAAACCATAAAACTCATAATCTTTAATTTTAATTTTAATAGTAGTTTCCCACTCATCATAAAGTTTTCTAGGGATAGAAACTTTCAACTCAAGTTTTTCTTCATAAGTTTGCATCAAGGCATCAACGATATGTTCGGTAAAGGCTTTATTTTGACTATAAGCATGAGGAGATTTTAGCACGGATTGCAACAAGGATATACAATCAATCAAAGAGCAATTTTCATAATTAAATTCCTTGAAATCCAATATAGTGGGTTTATCATCATCTAGGGTTTTATTTCTTTTAATCCCACTTTTATCAATTTCATCATCAAGATCTAAATACTCCGAATTTTTAAAACACCTTCTAGGTAAAGGTGGATCATATTCAGTCCCATCATTATCAAGATTAATATTGCAAAACTAAGATTTAATAGGGGACACATCAATAACTTTTAGATCTTCATCATTATTTTCATAGGAACTAGAAGAACACGCTTTAATAAAGGCATCTTTCATAGCACGCGTCCTAGCGGTTCTTTCCTTGCACTCATCAATGGAAATTCTCATGGATTTGAGAGACTCATTGATATCATGCTTAGGAGGAATAGATCTAAGCTTTAAAGAATCAACATCAAGAGAAATTCTATCAACGTTCCTAGCCAAATCATCAATCTTAAGCAATTTTTCTTCAATCATAGCATTAAAATTCTTTTGCGAAGAAATAAATTCTTTAATATTAGATTCAAAATCAGAGGGCATCTTATTATAATTTCCATAAGAATTTTTGTAGGATTTACCATAACTATTAGAGGGATTACTAGGATAAGAAATTTCCTCTATACGCATTGTTACCAAAATTATTCCTACCAACAAAATTCACATCCATAGATTCATTATTATTCTTAATCAAAGTAGACAAGGGTATATCATTAGGATCGGAAGAAACACTCTTATTAGCAAATAATTTCTTAAGTTCATCCATCTTTCCAGTCAAAATATTAATTTCTTCTATCGCATGCACCTTTTTATTAGTAGATCTTTCAGTATGCCATTGAGAATAATTAACCATAATATTATCTAGGAGTTTGTAGCATCTCCTAAAGTGATTTCCATAAAAGTGCCTCCCGCGGCCAAATCTAAAAGATTTCTAGAAGCAAAATTCAATCCGTCATAAAAATTTTGTATAATCATCCACAAATACAAACCATGAGTAGGGCAATTACGTATCATTAATTTCATTCTCTCCCAAGCTTGTGCAACATGTTCATGATCAAGTTGCTTAAAATTCATAATATCGTTTCTAAGAGAGATGATCTTAGCGGGAGGAAAATACTTAGAGATAAAGGCATCTTTGCACTTGTTCCATGAATCAATAATATTTTTAGGCAAAGATGAAAACCAAGCTTTAGCACGATCTCTAAGCAAAATAGGAAATAGCTTCAATTTAACAATATTATTATCGACATCTTTCTTCTTTTGCATGTTACACAAATCAACGAAGCTATTAAGATGGGTAGCGGCATCTTCACTAGGAAGGCCAGAGGACGGATCTTTCATGACAAGATTCAGCAAGGCAGCATTAATTTCACAAGATTCAGCATCGGTAAGAGGAGCAATCGGAGTGCTAAGGAAATCATTATTGTTGGTATTGGTGAAATCACATAATTTAGTATTATCTTGAGCCATCGCGACAAACAAGCAATCCAACACACGAGCAAACAAAAAGGAAAACGGGCAGAAAGAGGCAAATAGAGAGGGAGGATAGAGAGAGAGGGGGCGAATAAAACGGCAAGGGTGAAGTGGGGGAGAGGAAAATGAGAGGCAGATGGCAAATAATGTAATGCGGGAGATAGGGGTTGTGATGGGTACTTGGTATGTTGACTTTTGCGCAGACTCCCCGGCAATGGAGCCAGAAATTCTTCTTTCTACCTCTTGAGCACTGCGTTGGATTTCCCCGAAGAGGAGAGGATGATGCAGCAAAGTAGCATAAGTATTTCCCTCAGTTTTGAAGAACCAAGGTATCAATCCAGTAGGAGGATACGCGCGAGTCCCTTGTACCTACACAAAAACAATAGCTCAACGCAACCAACACGCTTAGGGGTTGTCAATCCCTTCAAGGTCACTTACGAAAGTGAGATCTGATAGAGATGATAAATAATATTTTTGGTATTTT
This sequence comes from Triticum dicoccoides, assembly GCF_002162155.2. Classification (NCBI taxonomy): domain Eukaryota; kingdom Viridiplantae; phylum Streptophyta; class Magnoliopsida; order Poales; family Poaceae; genus Triticum; species Triticum dicoccoides. Next base: position 346,718,776 of record NC_041382.1, read on the forward strand.
TGGTATAGAGATGCAAAGTAAAAAGCAGAAGCAAAGTAAAAGCAAAGCAATAATAAAGTGATGGAGATTGATATGATGAGAAAAAGACCCCGGGGCCATAGGTTTCACTAGTGGCTTCTCTCAAGAGCATAAATATTCTATGGTGGGTGAACAAATTACTGTTGAGCAACTGACAGAATTGAGCATAGTTATGAGAATATGTAGTTATGATTATGAGAATACGTCCGAGACAAGTAGACCGACTCCTGCCTGCATCTACTACTATTACTCCACTCATTGACCGCTATCCAGCATGCATCTAGAGTATTAAGTTAAGAACAGAGTAACGCCTTAAGCAAGATGACATGATGTAGAGGGATAGTTTCATGCAATATGATAAAAACCGCATCTTGTTATCCTTGATGGCAACGATACAATACGTGCCTTGCTGCCCCTTCTGTCACTGGGAAAGGACACCGCAAGATCGAACCCAAATCTAAGCACTTCTCCCATGGAAAGAACAACCAATCTAGTAGGCCAAACCAAACTGATAATTTGAAGAGACTTGCAAAGATAACCAATCATACATAAAAGAATTCAGAGAAGATTCAAATATTATTCATAGATAGACTGGATCATAAACCCACAATTCATCAGTCTCAACAAACACACCACAAAAAGAAGATTACATCGAATAGATCTCCACAAGAGAGGGGGAGAACATTGTATTGAGATCCAAAAAGAGAGAAGAAGCCATCTAGCTACTAACTATGGACCCGTAGGTCTGAATAAACTACCCACACTTCGTCAGAGGGGCTTGGATGATGATGTAGAAGCCCTCCATGATCGATGCCCCCTCCGGTGGAGCTCCGCAATAGGCCCCAAGATGGGATCTCGTGGATACAGAAAGTTGCGGTGGTGGAATTAGGTTTTTGGCTCCGTCCCCGATAGTTTGGGGGTACGTAGGTATATATAGTATGAAGAAGTACGTCGGTGGAGCTTCGAGGGGCCCACGAGGCAGGGGCGCACCCTGGGGGGCGCCCTCCACCCTCGTGACCGCCTCGTGGCTTTCTTGACGGAGGGTCCAAGTCCCCTGGATCTTATCTGATGAGAAAATCACATTTCCGAAGGTTTCATTCCGTTTGGACTCCGTTTGATATTCTGTTTCTCCGAAACACTGAAATAGGCAAAAAACAACAATTCTGGGCTGGGCCTTCGGTTAATAGGTTAGTCCCAAAAATAATATAAAAGTGGAAAATAAAGCCCAATGTAGTCCAAAACAGTAGATAATACAGCATGGAGCAATCAAAAATTATAGATACGTTGGAGACGTATCAGACGTGCTGCTTATGCTCTTGGGTTCGCGCAAGTGATGTCCCCTACCTAGTGTGCCAAAGATGACATGGGAAACCACAGCCACCTATGGGGCCATGAGCCCCTTTTGGTTCGGGGGGGGCACGTTGCACAAAGAGTGGAGAAGCGTAACACAGCACGATAGAGATCACATGGGCAGTTTTACCCAGGTTTGGTCTGCCGTGAGGCGAAAAACCCTACTCCTTCTTTGGTGGATTGATGGTGAATAATGGCGGAGAACGCGGCGCTCTTGCCCGGTAGGGTTGCCTCGAGGTGAGAGTGGCTACGTGCGTATGAATATGCGAGGGTCCGAATCCTTTCTACGGTTGCCATGGGCCTCCTTTTATAGGTCAAGGGGTCATCATAGTGGCAAATTAGTCTTTTACATCTTGATTAGATAGCAAATAGTGTTATCATACCTAACTTTGCAGGCAGACAAAGCGCATTAAATGTGCCGCTTAGTGTCACATCACAGTGTGCCAGGCAAGCTTCGCGCCTGCTTGCTTGACACGTCTCAGGACGGGTGTCATTCGGAGGTGTTTTCCACAGGAAGTGGATGCCATGTGGCAGGAAGCTGCCACTTAGTCTCTTCGGGGCTTGACACTGTACTGATTGATGACTTGCGTCGCTGTGAGGTGGTGCGGTGGAGCAGTTCACCTCCGTAAACCCTGGCAGGCCCACCAAGATGATCTGGAGGCTTGCTTCCGGGGTAACCCCGACCTCGCCAGGATCGTCTACCCGGCATGGGAGGTTTTTCCCTTAGTGATATCTTGCTTCTCTGGCTTGACTTGGTCTTCTCAACCAGCTCTCTGATTCTTCAAAGAGTTGATCCCTTCATGCTTGGTCTGATCTTGGTGCAATAATCTTGACCTTGGATCGGTGGCTTGTTGTCCGTGCATGAGTGAGGGGAAAACATACACCCCTGTCTATGTACCCCGACAACATGATTCTGACGAACTTAAGCATCGCTATGGGTGAGAAAGTCTCATCGTAGTCAACTCCTTGATCTTGTGAAAACCCCTTTGCCACAAGTCGAGCTTTATAGACAATGACATTACTGTCTACGTCTGTCTTCTTCTTGAAGATCCATTTATTCTGAATGGCCTTTTGCCCTTCAGGTAATACTTCCAAAGTACATACTTTGCTTACATACCTGGATCCCATGTCAGGACCCCGATTCTAAGTCACACCGATCTAGCCTGTAACACCTCATATCACTTTGCGGCCTCATGCACGGTATTCCCACGGGTGTCGTCTTACCATGGCCGAGACCGTTTGCGCCTTTTGGCTCACGTATATGATAGTGTCACTAGCATCCATATGACAGAGAACCCGGGCCGACATGACTAGTCGTCAACCCAAAGTGGCACTAACTTATGGGGACAGGCATACATGAATCAACATCGAGCATGTCGGTCAGCTGCGTGTGAATCCGGGCTGTAGCAACTGGGCTAATAGGACTCCGGGAACCCGGGCTGTAGCAGGCTAGCAGGACTCCGGATGTCACCGCGTGACATTTCCCCGAAGGGACAGACACAGGAATGAAGTGAATCACATGCCGGCCAGTCAAGTGTTCCGGAGCAGTAGTGCTGGGCTAGCAGGACTCCGGTGAACCGGGCTGTAGCGGACTACTATGGCACCTGGATGCACAAGACTACATTTCCCCATAAGAGAGGCTACCAAGGATAAACAACTAGGTTGTTGGATCCCACACATACCAAGCATTTCAATCATACACACAATATGCTTGATATGTGTAAATACAACATGGCATCACAACAAGACTCAATGACTCAAAGTATTTATTCATTAAGCTCCGAGGAGCGAGATATTACAAACATGGATCTCATGACCCAACATTCAGAGCATACAAGTCAAATCACATTCGGAAGCTTAACATGTCTGAGTACAGACATCTACAAATGAACAAGGCTGAGAAGCCCGACTATCTACCAGATCCTGCCGAGGGCACAAGATCGTAGCTGAGGTATCAAGCTAGACGTCGAAGTCCACACGGAACTACTAGCGAGACTGAAGTCTCTCTGCAAAAACATAAAATAAGCAAACGTGAGTACAAATGTACCCAGCAAGACTTACATCAGAACTAACTACATATGCATCGGTATCAACAAAGGGGGTGGTGGAGTTTAACTGCAGCAAGCCAGCTTTGACTCAGTGGCTAACCTGAACTACAACTACAAGTAACCCTTTTGAGGTGGCACACACGAGTCCACAAATTCACCATACCAATACACCACTATGGATCTGCTCCCGTCTCCCTGCAAGAACGCCATCCATAGCCCTCACACTTACTTGCGCATTTTAGAGTATCCACTTTCAACTATCTATGAACTATGCAAGGGGTCCAAGTTTCCATATCCGAGGAATCCGGCTATTCGAATAGATAATGATAACCCTGCAGGGGTGTACTTCTTCACACACGCTCTCGCCACTTACCACCATGTACACGTCGTGTATCTCGGCAACCTTCAAGCGGAAGCCTGGTGAGGGAGTCAGCCATGACCTGACTAACCAACAAGTCTCTAGTCCAGGTTTATCTCCTATTTGGGTTCCATCCGCAAGGAGATCCGGCCGGAGTGTCGCTCACGGCCCAAAACGATGTGTACAGGGTTCCCAAACCCACCATCCGGGTGCCACTTGGTACACCGGGCCACTATGCCTAGTCTATCGCAAGCCCACCTGTACCGGGTGCCACTTGGTACAGTACTAACACAATGTACAAAGACCAAAAACTAGTTGCAACTCCTGGATAGAGATCAGGTTGATTAATAAGTCGAGAGGGGCACTTAAGCATTCCAATGCATGGTAGTAGCTGTTCATGGATCACAAACACAGAACTCAGTTCCTAAGGACGGCTCCAATGAGACAACCCACCATGTACTCCTACATGGCCTCTCACCGCTACCTTTACCAAATCGTGTTCACACACATAGCTCTCAACAGTAGGACATTTTCACAACTTTCTAATTCACCCCCTATGAATCATACCTGACATAGCTCTAAGCAATAGCAGGCATGAAAAACAAGCATGAATAAGTAGGCACATCAGGGCTCAAACAAATCCTACTCATGCTAGTGGGTTTCATCTATTTACTGTGGCAATGATAGGTCATGCAGAGGAAAGGGTTTCAACTACCGCAGCATGTAACAGTTAAATCGTTGTTGTTCTAAGGCAGTAAAAGAGAGCAGGAGTGAGAGAGTGGGATTATATCGGAATGAACAAGAGGGTTTTGCTTGCCTGGAACTTCTGAAGATATTATAGCTCTTCATCGGTGTCATCGAACTCATCGCCGGATCAATATCTACTGAGGGGGAACAAACACCGGCAACTGAGAAAGAACACAATAAATGCAATGCCACAATATGATGCATGATCATGACATGGCAATATGCTGTGATTTGAGCTAATGCATCTAGCTATGGTTTAAATGAAGTTGGTTGGAATACAAGATTCAAATTCCAACTCCATATATGATTATTTAAATGCCCTTTATTTGTTTTGTCCAAAACAGAGGACAAACATTGTTCAAACATGCATGAAAATGGTACAGATGGATTCCTTGAATTTTTCTGATAATTTTTCATATATAAATTATCTTTTTTGGAGTTATAAATAATTTTCTATGATTTTTAGAAGTTTTAGACATTTTCTGGAATTTCCTAATTATTAATAAATCCAGAAAATGTATTATTGCGTCAGCATTAGGTCATGCTGACGTCGGCAGGTCAACAGGTGCCGTCCAGGTCAAAACTGACCAGTGGGGGTCCACCGGTCAGTGACTCAGTCAACTAACAGGGTTAACTAGCACTAACTAACAGTTAATCTAGGCTAATTAGTCCCTGGACCCACACGTCAGTGACTGTGGGTTTAAAATTAAGTTAATTTAACACTTAGCTAATTAACAGGGGCCAGGGCCCACATGTCAGTGGCTAACCTAACTAACCTAAATAGGATTATCACTAACTAACTTAGTTAGCTAGGCAGGGCCCGCATGTCAGTGAAAGAGAGAGGTCAAACATCTGGTCAGACGGGGTCAAACCCGCCGGAGTTGACCCAGCGCTCGTCGTCGACAAGGCCAGAGACGGCGGAGGGGCTCGGGATTCCTCCTCCGGCAACCAAATGGCCGGCGGAGGGCATCTATGCGGAGCTGGGACTCACCCGCATCCATCTGTGCAAACGGCAGGGGCTGAGGTGGCCCGAGCTCGCCGGAGGCAAGCTCGCGGCGGTGGCTAGAGTTCAGGCCAGCACGGGCGCGGGGCTACGCTGGGCGAGCGAGCGAGCTGATAGGCCGGGCGGGCTCCTGGGAGATCCGCGAGCTCGTGGTCGTGCTCGGACGCGAGTTTGGTGACCTACAACGACGGGGGCAACAGGCGCGGCGGCGGCGAGCTTCGGCCACGGTGTCCAGGGGGGCTAGAGGAGATATTCGGCGACGGAGAGAGAGGGGTTGGGAGCAGGAGCTCACAGGGAAGCGGCGTAGTAGGTCAGTGGGCTCGGGAACATCCTTGATGGCGCCAATCGACGGCGACGATCTCCGGTGGCCGACGAGGGAAACAGCAGCGGTGGCGGCGTTGCAGCGCATCCGGGGCCTCGTGGCTTGTCGAGGGGGTCGGGGACGTCGAGACAGAGCTCGCAGGCATGGCGAGGGGGCGAGGGGGAGGCGGTGGCCGCGGCAACGATGAGCGGTGGCGACGAGCTCCGCTCGGGCTGTGCGGGAGAGAGAGTAGAGGAGGGGAAAGGGGTCCAGGGGAGATAGGAGAGGTGCAAGGGGCGAGGGGGAGTGCGTGGCACTCTAGGCTGGCTCCAGTAGCGGCGGAAGCAGGAGGTGGCTCGGGCGCGTGCCGACGCGCGGTGGCCACACGCCCTCGCCTACTGGCGCGAGGAGGAAGGCGACAGGGAGGCGCTGGTGGGCTGGGCTGTCCAGCTGGGCCGGCTACAGGTAAGATTCTGCTCTGTTTTATTTTTCTGTTCTTTTTTCTTTTATTTATTTATTTGCCACTGTTTAAATTCAAAATAGAACTTAAACTCATGCCAAATCTTTCTGAAATATTTTATGTTGCAGAAATGGACCTAGCCACATGCCCATAAATTATTTCAGGAGCATTTGACGGTATATTCTAGTTATATGAATATAAATTCAAATTCAAAATATAATATGATTCAAAACCAGTGCCCAAAATTATTCTTCAAAAATGTTCATTATTTTTGGTTTGGATCAAAACCATTGCCAAAAATATCAAACAGCATTGAAGAGCATTTTGGGTTCATTGGATGCAATTTTTAGGGTTATTTGCCCTTCTTTTAATTAAATTTTTGAGGCTTTAAAATTTCCTCAGTTCAAGTTTCAAAAATTTAAACATGATGCAAGCAAGATGCAAACACTAGGCAGCACTAGAAGCTAGGGATGTGACAAATCGCCCCCACTAAACAAGAATCTCGTCCCGAGATTCAAGACGTGAGGTAAGAAGACAGAGGGGATACAAAGCTAGCATGATCTTCATGATCCAAGTGCCCTCATCGAAGATGTTGATTCGTTCTACCACATGATCTTGACGTCTTGGCCTTCGAGATCTTTGTCCAACACGACATGAAGGAGAAAGGGAAACTCTAGAAGGATCAATCTTCTTGAAGATCGAACAACTCAGGATCAACTCACAGAATGAGACGTAGGAATATCTCTTGAGCTAAGACACGAGACACTCATAGGGGTGATAGGAAATAGAAGTCGGTGGCTCGATTTGGTAGGAAACAATTCCACGCTCGATAACGACGCAACGAAGATTTGAGTTGCCATGATATCATAACGAGACATCTTAAGGAAGGTGACTCGCAGAAACATTCCCTTAAGTGACAAAATAATTACTTCTGATTCTGAGATCATTGAAACTCTCTCCAGCCTAAGGAAAATCACAAACGACCGTTTGAAGGAGTTCGGAAGGACGACACACTCGGGCTAGAATGGATGATGTGGACTACCTTGTTGAAGACAACGAAATGGATGATTTCTGCTTATCATTGGAAATGGATGGGACTCATGGTAAGTCCACCTTTGAAGATGAACCTGGACATCCACTGCTGAGAAGGGGCAGCCCATGGAAAATTGGCATGATGGGGTGCAAGCTGGGAACAAAATGCAAATGTTGGGAATGTTCCAACCATCATATCTGCCTGAGATTCAGATTTGGTTGGTGTCAGGATATTCCAGACTCATCAAGTCTAGAAAGAAAATGGAAGTTTGCAACACAAATCGATGAGATGACGTTGTGAGATTCTCGGGGAGTGAACTACGATAGCAAGCTCCACAGCATGAGCTGGTTCTGCTACATACATGTGAACACATTGTCCAAGACAAGCATGACCACATAGTAGTCTTACAACAAAACACTACCGAGTTCTGATTGGGAACCATCATTGTGGAGAGTGAAGTCTTGTGCATGTACCTTTGGGTCCTTAAGGGTTAGCACTTAAGAACTTCTTCTCCTTGAACAAATCAATCAGTGGCTTGGTGTGCTAGGAAACACATATGGAGTGGAGGCGGTCAACCTATCAAACCATAGAGTACTTCGCACATATGCGTGACTAACTTGGGATGATTCTAGAGGGAGCGAAAATAAGCTTTCTCGAATTCACAACGGCAACTTACATCAAGTGCGCGTGAATTAGAGGAACTAACTTCTTTCATCCTAACGTATACCTCGTGAGCAGAACACGAAGGTATTGTTTACAAAGTTTCCAACACTAGCTTAATGTCAACAAAATCATGGAGAGGATAAGGATGTTGTCGATGGGCTCAACAACAACTCATCCAGGTTTCCATAAAAATGGAATCCCACAACTATGTGAATAAGGATATAGTATTGGTCAGACACAAAAGATATAATGGTGTATGCTCGAGGAGACAACCACGAGTAAGACAACATTACGAACATCGTTGGTTCTGATCTGACTTGACGATAGCCCATACTCAAGTCAAAGTTTTGATAAGGCAATAGATCCAACAACTGATCACGAGGACCAATTGATGGAGATATCATCTCTCTTCTAAACACACACACACAGAGAGATATCCATTAACATGAACTAAGTCAGACAAGCTTTTATCTTCCAACTCTCCAAGTTGTTGTTTGGCTTAACCAACTAGCTCAGGGGTATCCCACATAGATTCTTGGAGAATAGTGGTTTATAGAAAAATCAACTTGATCACGAGGTCAACATAGCGGTCAGGTGATAACCAGGTAATACTTCCGAGAAGATATTCGGAAAATCACGAACCACCGATATATTACTAAGCTCAAGATCAATCTTGCTTTTTAGGGAAGGACAATATGATCAAGGGAGCGAGGGATTGACACAATCCTAACTCATTGATCGAAGAGTGCACCAGGAAATATGGACTAGGTAGCAAGATTAATCTTAGAATGGTAGTTGAATAACCAACACACTAAGAATGAGAATATTGTCAATTTACTACCAAGCAACGAGTTGCTCGGAGTATTGATTTCACACATCACGATTCACTTGTCGGCATTCCGGTTACAATAACACGGGAACCGAGGAATGAACAATGATGGTAAGAAGTATCACTGCAACAAGAATTCATAAGAGAAGGTACAATTCTCTATTCCTGACATAAAGTGGATAATACTTCAGGGTAGAACAAACCAATAGCTTGATTGCATTTGATCTGCGAAATACAACTGCTTTGACCCAATCCTAGAAATGGATGAGGTACAGGAGTTTGTTTCTCCTAGTCATCCTGAACTAGAATGGCTTGACGGACCACAAGAACGATAGGCACCGATGAACGAATGCTCACATACTCTTGACTATCAATTGATAGATGAAGGTCGGAATACAACTAAAGAAAGAAAACTCAAAGGAATATATGTTTTTCTGAGTTGTGGATGCATAGATTAGTATGTCGAGCGAAGCTCAACATTTCTTCCGGATAACCCATGCGGAAAGGGTAGAACTAGCAGATTCACAATATAGAATGGAGAACTCATCAAGAGCACTCTGGTTGTGATATTTTGGTTCAAAAGAACTTCTGCCATAAGCAGTTCATAGTATTTGGAAGAAGAAAATACCACAGACCTCGAGGACTAATGCAAAGGTTACTAATATCCTAAAGGTACGAGCAACACTATCAACACGAGGTAAGTAGAGTGAATCTTGGGTCAAGTACCCAGGAATAGAATACCTACTAACTAAATGGCATCACGGGATGCTTTCAAGAATGGTGGCCAGAATGATCACACTGGGAACACAAAACATAGCTAGATTACTAGGTAATCTTCTAAGACACCTAGGGTCATAATAATAACTTCAACATATATGTCGAGGCAATGGAGTACCTCAACACACTGATTAGTGTGCTTAATCTGGCCCAAAAATACAACGGGAGCATGGAGGAAAGATTTTCCAGTGCATCAGACTATTTAGAAACCTGGGATGACTCGGACAGCCTAACGGCTATAAATGCTCAAAATGATTTGAGACATCCTGCAAAATGGTGGCATAACCACTCAACATCACAATATCAAGGATTCGAGACCAACTATGAACATACGGAAGTAGTAGGAACTGAACTGAGGCTTGAACTCAACAATCCTAGGCAACTACGGTTTAGTAACACGTCATCCTGAGAGATAGAAGAGAAGCCTAGTCCTTAACCCCCGTAGAAAAGAAGAGGTTGACTCAGATCAGAAGATCATGAGGATAAGGAGTAAAAAGAGCCTTACATTCCCATCCACAATCAATTCCCTTATATAACTAAAGCATTTCTAGACACGACTTCGACCACCTTGGCTTGGTAATCCTATAGGTAGTCAGGCTCTGATACCAAAGATGTCAGGACCCCAATTCTAAGTCACACTGATCTAGCCTGTAACACCTCATATCACTTTGCGGCCTCACGCACGGTATTCCCACGGGTGTCGTCTTACCATGGCCGGGACCGTTTGCGCCTTTTGGCTCACGTATATGATAGTGTCGCTAGCATCCATATGACAGAGAACCCAGGCCGACATGACTAGTCGTGAACCCAAAGTGGCACTAACTTACGAGGACAGGCATACATGAATCAACATCGAGCATGTCAGTCAGCAGCGTGTGAATCCGGGCTGTAGAAACTGGGCTAACAGGACTCCGGGAACCCGGGCTGTAGCAGGCTAGTAGGACTCCGGATGTCACCGCGTGACATTTCCCCGAAGGGACATACACAGGAACAAAGTGAATCACATACCGACCAGTCAAGTGTTCCGGAGTAGTAGTGCTGGGCTAGCAGGACTCCGGTGAACCGGGCTATAGCGGACTACTATTGCTCATGGACACACAAGACGACATTTCCCCATAAGAGAGGCTACCAAGGATAAACAACTAGGTTGTCGGATCCCACACATACCAAGCATTTCAATCATACACACAATATGCTTGATATGTGTAAATACAACATGGCATCACAACAAGACTCTACGACTCAAAGTATTTATTCATTAGGCTCCGAGGAGTGAGATATTACAAACATGGGTCTCATGACCCAACATTCAGAGCATACAAGTCAAAGCACATGCGGAATCTTAACATGTCTGAGTACAGACATCTACAAGTGAACAAGGCTGAGAAGCCTGACTATCTACCAGATCCTGCCGAGGGCACAAGATCATAGCTGAGGTATCAAGCTAGACGTCGAAGTCCACACGAAACTACTAGCGAGACTGAAGTCTCTCTGCAAAAACATAAAATAAGCAAATGTGAGTACAAATGTACCCAGCAAGACTTACATCAGAACTAACTACATATGCATCGGTATCAACAAAGGGGGTGGTGGAGTTTAACTGCAGCAAGCCAGCTTTGACTCAGTGGCTAACCTGAACTACGACTACAAGTAACTCTTTTGAGGTGGCGCACACGAGTCCACAAATTCACCATACCTATACACCACTATGGATCCGCTCCCGTCTCCCTGTGAGAATGCCATCCATAGCACTCACACTTATCTTGCGCATTTTAGAGTATCCACTTTCACTTGTCTATGAACTATGCAAGGGGTCCAAGTTCCCATATCCGAGGAATCCGGCTATTTGAATAGATAATGATAACCCTGCAGGGGTGTACTTCTTCACACACGCTCTCACCACTTACCACCATGTATACATCGTGTATCTCAGCAACCTTCAAGCGGAAGCCTGGTGAGGGAGTCGGCCACGACCTGACTAACCAACAAGTCTCTAGTCCAGCTTTATCGCCTATTCGGGTTCCATCCGCAAGGAGATCCAGCCAGGGTGTCGCTCACGGACCTAAACAATGTGTACAGGGTTCCCAAGCCCACCATCCGGGTGCCACTTGGTACACCGGGCCACTGTGCCTAGTCTGTCCCAAGCCCACCTATACCGGGTGCCACTTGGTAGACTACTAACACAACCTACAAACACCAGAAACTAGTTGCAACTCCTGGACAGAGATTAGATTGATTAATAAGTCGAGAGGGGCACTTAAGCATTCCAATGCGTGGTAGTAGCCGTTCATGGATCACAAACACAGAACTCAGTTCCTAAGGACGGCTGCAATGAGACAACCCACCATGTACTCCTACATGGCCTCTCACCGCTACCTTTACCAAATCGTGTTCACACACTTAGCTCTCAACAGTAGGACATGTCCACAACTTTCTAATTCACCCTCGATGAATCAGACCTGACACAACTCTAAGCAATAGCAGGCATGACAACCAAGCATGAATGAGTAGGCACATCAGGGCTCAAACAAATCCTACTCATGCTAGTGGGTTTCATCTATTTACTGTGGCAATGACAGGTCATGCAGAGGAAAGGGGTTCAACTACCGCAGCACGTAGCAGTTGAATCGTTGTTGTTCTAATGCAGTAAAAGAGAGCAGGAGTGAGAGAGTGGGATTATATCGGAATGAAGAAGGGGGTTTTGCTTGCCTAGCACTTTTGAAGATATTATAGCTCTTCATCGGTGTCATCGAACTCATCGCCGGATCAACGTCTACTCAGGGGGAACAAACACCGGCAACTGAGAAAGAACACAATCAATGCAATGCCACAATATGATGCATGATCATGACATGGCAATATGCTGTGATTTGAGCTAATGCATCTAGCTATGGTTTAAATGAAGTTGGTTGGAATACAAGATTCAAATTCCAACTCCATATAGGATTATTTAAATGCCCTTTATTTGTTTCATCCAAAACAGAGGACAAACATTATTCAAACATGCATGAAAATGGTACAGATTGATTCCTTGAATTTTTCTGATAATTTTTCATATATAAATTATCTTTTTGGAGTGATAGATAATTTTCTATGATTTTTAGAAGTTTTAGACATTTTCTGGAATTTCCTGATTATTAATAAATCCAGAAAATGTATTATTGCGTCAGCATTAGGTCATGCTGACGTCGGCAGGTCAACAGGCGCCGTCCAGGTCAAAACTGACCAGTGGGGTCCACTGGTCAGTGACTCAGTCAACTGACAGGGTTAACTAGCACTGACTAATAGTTAATCTAGGCTAATTAGTCCCTGGACCCACACATCAATGACTGTGGGTTTAAAATTAAGTTAATTTAACACTTAGCTAATTAACAGGGGCTAGGGCCCACATGTCAGCGGCTAACCTAACTAACCTAAATAGGATTATCACTAACTAACTTAGTTAGCCAGGTGGGGCCCGCATGTCAGTGAGAGAGAGAGGTCAAACCTCTGGTCAGACGGGATCAAACCCGCCGGAGTTGACCCAGCGCTCGTCGCCGGCAAGGCCAGAGATGGCGGAGGGGCTCGGGATTCCTCCTCCAGCGACCAAATGGCCGACGGAGGGCATCTACGCGGAGCTGGGACTCGCCCGCATCCATCTGTGCAAACGGCAGGGGCTGAGGTGGCCCGAGCTCGCCGGAGGCAAGCTCACGACGGTGGCCGGAGTTTAGGCCAGCACTAGCGTGGGGCTACGCTAGGCGAGCGAGCGAGCTGATAGGCTGGGCGGGCTCTTGGGAGATCCGTGAGCTCGTGGTCGTGCTCGGACGCGAGTTCGGTGACCTGCAATGATGGCAGCGACAGGCGCGGCGGCGGCGAGCTTCGGCCGCGGTGGCCAGGGAGGCTAGAGGAGGGATTCGACGGTGGGGAGAGAGGGGTTGGGAGCAGGAGCTCACAGGGAGGCGGCGCAGTAGGTCAGTGGGATCGGGGACGTCCTTGCCGGCGCCAATCGACGGCAACGATCTCCGGTGGCCGACGATCTCCGGTGGCCGACGAGGGAAACGGCAGCGGTGGCGGCATTGCAGCGCGTCCAGGGCCTCATGGCTCGTCGAGGGGGTCGGGGACGTCGAGACGGAGCTCGCAGGCACGTCGAGGGGTCGAGGGGGAGGCGGTGGCCGCGGCAACGACGAGCGGTGGCGACGAGCTCCGCTCGGGCTGCGCGGGAGAGAGAGCAGAGGAGGGGAAAGGGGTACAGGGGAGAGAGGAGAGGTGCATGGGGGCGAGGGGGAGTGCGTGGCACTCCGGGCTGGCTCCAGAAGCGGCGGACGCGTGTCGTGGCACTTCGAGCAGGAGGTGGCTCGGGTGCGTGCCGACGCGCAGTGGCCACACGCCCTCGCCTACTGGCGCGAGGAGGAAGGCGACAGGGAGGCGCTGGTGGGCTGGGCTATCCAGCTGGGCCGGCTACAGGTAAGATTCTGCTTTGTTTTATTTTTCTGTTATGTTTTATTTTATTTATTTACTTGCCACTGTTTAAATTCAAAATAGAACTTAAACTCATGCCAAATCTTTCTGAAATATTTTATGTTGCAGAAATGGACCTAGCCACATGCCCATAAATTATTTCAGGAGCATTTGAAGGTATATTCTAGTTATATGAATATAAATTCAAATCCAAAATACAATATGATTTAAAACTAGTGCCCAAAATTATTCTTCAAAAATGTTCATTATTTTTGGTTTGGATCAAAACCATTGCCAAAAATATCAAACAACATTGAAGAGCATTTTGGGTTCATTGGATGCAATTTTTAGGGTTATTTACCCTTCTTTTAATTTAATTTTTGAGGCTTTAAAATTTCCTCAGTTCAAGTTTCAAAATTTTAAACATGATGCAAGCAAGATGCAAACACTAGGCAGCACCAGAAGCTAGGGATGTGACATCCCATCTCAGATTTCATGGCCTCTAACCATTTTTAGGAATCCGGGCCCACCATCGCTTCTCCAGAGCTCATTGGTTCACCGTTGTCCAACAACATGACCTCTAAGACAGGGTTACCGTACCACTTAGGAGTTGTACATACCCTTATCGACCTATGAGGTTCAATAGTAACTTGATCCGAAGCTTCATGATCATCATCACTAGCTTCCTCTTGAACTGACGTAGGTGCCACAGAAACATCTTTCTGTGTTGCACTATTCTCTGGTTGAAGTAAAGGTTCAACAACCTCATCAAGTTCTATCTTCCTCCCACTCAATTCTTTCGAGAGAAACTATTTCTCGAGAAAGGACCCGTTCTTAGTGCCAAACACTTTGCCTTCGGATCTGAGATAGAAGGTATACCCAACTGTCTCTTTTGTGTATCCTGTGAAGATGCATCTGTCCGCTTTGGGTTCGAGCTTTTCCAGCTGAAGCCATTTGACATAAGCAACGCAACCCCAAACCTTAAGAAACGTCAACTTAGGTTTCTTGTGAAACCACAGTTCATATGGTGTCGTCTCCACGGACTTAGATGGTGCCCTATTTAAAGTGAATGCAGTTGTCCCTAACGCATAACCCCAAAACGATAGTGGAAGATCGGCAAGAGACATCATAGAATGCACCATATCCAATAAGGTAGGATTACGATGTTCGAACACATCATTACGCTGTGGTGTTCGAGGTGGCATCAAATGTGAAACAATTCCACATTGTCTTAAGTAATTGCCAGACTCATAAGTCAGATATTCTCCCCCTTGATCGAATCATAGGAATTTACTCTTCTTGTTCCAATGATTCTCAACTTCACTCTGAAATTGCTTGAACTTTTCAAACATTTCAGACTTATGCTTCATTAAGTAAATATACCCATATCTACAGAAGTCATCGGTGAAGGTGAGAAAGTAACGATATCCACCGCGTGCGTCAACGCTCATCAGACCACACACATCAGTGTGTATGATTTCCAACAAGTCACTTGCTCGCTCCATTGTTCCGGAAACGGGGTCTTAGTCATCTTGCCTATAAGGCATGGTTCGCATGTGTCAAGTGATTCGATATCAAGTGACTACAAAAGTCCATCAGCATGGAGTTTCTTCATGTGCTTTACACCAATATGACCTAAGCGGCAGTGCCACAAGAAAGTTGTACTATCATTATCACCTTTACATCTTTTGGCATCAATGTTATGAACATGTGTATCATCACTATCGATATTCAATAAGAATAAACCCCTCACAATGGGTGCATGAACATAAAAGATATTACCCTTATAAATAGAACAACCATTATTCTCTGATTTAAACGAGTAACCGTCTCGCATTAAACAAGATCCAGATATAATGTTCATGCTGAATGCAGGCACTAAATAACAAGTATTCAAGTTCATCACTAATCTCGATGGCAATCAAAGAGCGAGTGTGCCGACGGTGATCACATCAACCCTGGAACCATTTCCCACGTGCAACGTCACTTCGTCCTTCGCTAGCCTCCATCTATTTTGTAGTTCATGCTTTGAGTTACAAATATGAGCAGCCGAACCGGTATCAAATACCCAGGCACTACAACAAGAGTTGGTAAGGTACACATCAATAACATGTATATCATATATACCTTTGTTGACATTGGTCCCCTTCTTGTCGGCCAGATACTTGGGGCAGTTCCGCTTCCAATAGCCAGTTCCCTTGCAATAGAAGCACTGAGTCTCCGGCTTGGGTCCAGCCTTGGGTTTATTCATGGGAGGAGCAACTGCTTTGCCACCTTTCCTGAAGTTTCCCTTCTTTCCCTTGCCTTTCTTGAAACTAGTGGCTTTATTCACCATCAACACTTGATGCTCCTTCTAGATGTCTGAATCAGCGACTTTCAGCATCGCAAATAGCTGAAAAACTAACTTGTTCATCCCTTGCATGTTATAGTTCAACAGAAATCTCTTGTAGCTAGGTGGTAGCGATTGAATACCTCTGTCAGTGATAGCTTGTGGCGAGAGATCAACTCCCAACTTAGCCGGTTCTCCTCCATCTTACAGGCATAGAACTTATCGGAGGTCTCATACATCTCTATCTGGGAATTCTTCTCCAAGATAAACTTCAACTCCTGGAACATCTCATATCCTCCATGACGTTCAAAATGCCTTTGAAGCCCCGGCTCTAAGCCATACAACATGGCGCACAACACTATTGAGTAGTCATCAACACACGACTTCGAGGCGTTCACAACGTCCACAGATACTGGAGGGGGTGGCGCACTAAGTGGTGCATCAAGGACATAAGACTTTTGGGCATCCGTGAGGATAATCCTCAGATTACAAGCTCAGTCGACAAAGTTACTTCCATCATCTTCCAGCTTAGCTTTCTCTAGGAACGAATTGAAATTCAGGGGAGCTACTGCGCGAGCCATTGATCTTCAATATAAGTTTGCAAAGATAACTTAGACTATTATTCATGATAAATGAGTTCAATTAATCATATTACTTAAGAACTCCCACTCAAATCAACACCCCTCTGGTTGTCCGAGTATAACATGATCCAAATTCACCAGCCCAAGTCCGATCATCATGTGAGATGAGGTGGTTTCAATGGTGAACATCTCCATGTTGATCATATCTACTATATGACTCATGTTCGGCCATTCGGTCTCTTGTGTTCCAAGGACGTGTCTGTACATGCTAGGCTCGTCAAGTTTAACCCAAGTGTTCCACATTTGCAAAACAGGCTTGCACTCGTTGTATGCGAACGCAGAGTCTATCACACCCAATCATCACATGGTGCTTCGAAACGACGAACTTTCACAACGGTGCACACTTTGGGAGAACACAATTTTATCTTGAAATTTTAGTGAGGGATCACCTTATAATGCTATCGTCGTCCTAAGAAAAATAAGATGCATAAAAGGATTAACATCACATGCAAATCATAAGTGACATGATATGGCCATCAACTTGTGCTTTTGATCTCTATCTCCAAAGCACAGGCATGATCTCCATCATCATGATCTCCACCACCATGTCCCCATCGGGGTTGTCACACTAACCATGCTTCTACTACTATTGCTACCGCTTAGCGATAAGGTAAAGCATTACATAGCATTTAATGATTGACACGTAGGTCATACAATAATTAAAGACAACCCTATGGCTCCTCCCGGTCGTCGTATTCATCGACATGCAAGTCATGATAAACTATACAAAACATGATCATCTCATACATCAAATATATCTCATCATGTCTGTGGCCATATCATATCACAACATACCCTGCAAAAACTAGTTAGACGTCCTCTAATTGTTGTTGCATGTTTTACATGGCTGCTATGGGTATCTAGCAAGAACAATCTTACCTATGCAAAGCCACAACGGCGATATGCAGGTTGCTATTTAACCTTCTATAAGGACCGCCTTTGTCGAATCTGATTCAACTAAGGTGGGAGAGACAGACGCCCACTCTTCATGGAAAAAAGTCGCACGTCAGTCGATGGAACCCGTTTCATGTATGTGGACATGTAAAGTTGGTCCAGGCCTCTTCATCCCACAATACCGCTGAATCAAGAAAAGACCAAGGAAGGAAGCAATCTGAATATCAACGCCCACAAACTCCTTTGTGTTCTACTCGTGATGTCATATACGCATAGGCCTAGCTCTGATACCACTGTTGGGGAATGTTGCATGGGAAACACAAAATTTCCTACGCACCAAGATCAATCTAGGATATGAACATCTACGAGAGGATAGATTGCATCTACATACCCCTCTAGATCGCTAAGCGGAAGCATTAAGAAATGCGGTAGATGTAGTCAAACGTCTTCGCGATCCAATCATGATCCATATCGCGAACTCCCGATCCAAGTGTCGAACGGACGGCACCTCCGTGTTCAAAACATGTATGGCTTGATGATGCCTTCACCTTCTCGATCGAGCGAGCGATGATGAAGTAGTAGCTCAAGTCATCTGGTATCACAACAGCGTGATGGCAGTGGTGGTGGAGAAATCTCAGCAGGGCTTCACCAAGCCTCACGGAGAAGAAGAAGGACTATGAGGGAGAGGGAGGGCAACATCGTGGCATAGAAGGGTGCAGCTTCCCTCCCTATACCCCTCTATATATAGGGCGGAGGGAGGAAGGGTGGTGCCCCTAGGCTTTCCCATAGGGGGCGGCCAAGGTAGATGGGGGCGCCCCTGGGGAAACCCTAGGGTGGCTTGCCCCCCAAGCCAGGTGGAGGGAACCCTAGAGGGGGTGCCCTACCTCTCAGGGTTACGTGGGATGGGTTGACGGGGGTGCACATCCCCTCAGTGGGCTGGTTTGCCCCCTCCCCTTGGCCCATGGGGCCCCCAGCACTTGCCAGGACCCCCCGAACCCCCTTTCTGTCTTCCTGGTCATAGCCCGGTACCCCCAGAACACTTCCGAACTCTGATGCCCTTCATCCTATATATCGATCTTCACCTCCGGACCACTCCAAAGTTACTCATCATGTCTAGGATCTCATTCGAGACTCTGAACAACCTTCGGTAACCACCATAATGACTCAACTATACTTATATTGTCACCAAACGTTAAGTGTAGACCCTGCGAGTTCGAAAACTATGCAGACATGACTGAGACACCTCTATGGTCAATAACCAATAGTAGGACCTACATGCCCATATTGGTTCCTACATATTCTACGATGATCTTTATCGGTCGATCCTCGATGTCAAGGATTCAGCTAATCCCGTACGTAGTTCCCTTTGTCTATCAGTATGTTACTTGCCCGAGATTCGATCGTCGGTATCTCCGTACCTAGTTCAATCTCGTTACGGCAAGTCTCTTTACTCATTCCATAATACAAGATCATGTGGCTAACCCATTAGTCCCATTTCTTGCAAGCTCATTGTGATGTTGTATTACCGAGAGGGCCCTCTTCGTCATACGGAGTGACAAATCCCAGTCTTGATCCATGCCAACTCAACAGATACCCTCGGAGATACCTGTAGAGCACCTTTATAGTCACCCAGTTACGTGGCGACGTTTTGTACACACAAGGTACTCCTCCGGTGTTAGTGAATTGCATGATCTCATGGTCACAGGAACATATACTTGACATGCAGAAAATGATAGCAATAAACTTGACACTATCATATGCTACGTTCATAGTTTGGGTCTTGTCCGTCACACCATTCTCCTAATGATGTGATCCCGTTATCAAATGACAACTCATGTCTATGGCTAGGAAAACATAGCCATCTTTGATCAACGAGCTAGTCTGGTAGAGGCTTACTAGGGACATGTTGTTGTCTATGTATCCATAGATGCATCTGAGTTTCCGGTCAATACAATTATAGCATGGATAATACACGATTATCATGAATAAGAAAATATAATAGTAACCACTTTATTATTGCCTCTAGGGAATATTTCCGACATGTTTCTCTAGGATGACACATTTTATTCCATGTAACAAGATAGATGATGCTTCACATGTTGAAAATCTCTTTTGTACGAAAATCTTGCGATTGCATGGAGTGCCCATGACGATTGTGTCAGACAGCGTTATCAAGTTCCTAAGCTACTTTTGGAAGACACTCTTCTCTTCCGCATATCATCCACAAACCGATGGCCAAACGAAGGTCAACAACTTGACATTCTCTACACTCCTCCACGTGTTAATCAACCAAAACATTAAGGAGTGGGAAGAATGCTTACCCGTCGCCGAGTATGCCAACAATCGAGCACGACACTCTACAATCGGCAAGTCTCCCTTTGAGGTGGTCTATGGCTTCAACCCATTGTTTCCATTAGACGTCCTCCCGCTACAACTACAAGAGAGAGAAAACTTGGATGCGAGCACAAGAGCAACTTACGTCAAGAAGATGCATGAAGATGCATGGCACATGATCGAACGCCAAGTACAACGCCTCGCCACCAAGCTCAACACCATCAAGCACCCCATGGTGTTCAATCTCGAAGATCTTGTGTGGCTACACCAACGCAAAGACCACTTCCCTACTGAGCTCAAGTCCATGCTTCAACCTCACGCTGATGGACCATTCAAGGCGCTAGCACGCAACAACGACAATGCCTACAAGATCGACATTCCACACGACAAGTACAATGTGAGCGAGATCTTCAATGTCAAGGACCTATCTCCTTTCCATGTTGATGAGGTTATCGATACCAGAGCGGATCTTCCCTAGGGGGGGGTGATGTGGAGCATCCTTCGGTCACCTCCACGGACACATCATCATCACCCAAGGAACCAAGTTGACCAATGACAAGGGCTCATGCACGAGCCATCGAAACCAAGGTGAACTCCCTCCTTACTCAAATCCCTTTCGAATCACATGAGACATGGCTACTACCTCAATTGGAGACACTTTGCATACTCAAGTACCAAGGAATCGGCCATGGAGAAGCTAAGGAGCAAGGTCAAGCGATGGAGGAAGAAGAACGTGAAGACAGAGAGCAAACGACACAAGTCAGCAGTTACCCGGATGATCCCGACCCCCCCCCCCCGGATGATCCGGACGTCACTCGGATGATCCGGCTAGAGCACCTGGGGACGCTCGTAGCCTCTCCACGAAGCCAGACGTCTGAGTCAATCATGGCAGCATCAACCCAGCCGGATCATCCATACAATGCCCCCGATCATTCGGACCACCACCCGGATCATCCGGCCTTTGCCTGCGCTCATGACTCGGGCCGAGGCCCATGTACCTCTTCCCTCATATATGATATAAATATCCATCTCCTACCTCGATTTTAGGGTTAACAAAGCATATGTTATGATCTAGAGAGAGCTTTTCTCATCTACCTCTCCCCTTGGAGATCATGACCTATTAGGAGAAGATCCCCAAGTGGATACCAAGACCTCCTCCACTAGGGATTGGAGAACACTATCATCAAGACCTCATTTCCTTTTGGGATTGGGAAGAACTATCCTTTGTTATATCCTCTTGTTGGATTTGGATCATGCATCTTGTATGTGTATGTGAATTTAGTAGATGTGTGACCTTGGATCTTGTTATGTGAGTGTTTTCCTTGTGTTTGTGCTTGATTTTCCCAACTTCCCCTTCCTCCAAGTGTGAATAAGATCACCACATAGGGTTTCACCCTACCGCACCGGGACTTGTGCACATGAATGTTGTACTCTTTTAATTGTAATGCTTTTCCAAGCTTAATGAAAATGACTTAGATTGCTGGTTCTTAAAAAGGCCAGTATTATTGTTTTATTTTAGTACCATTCCCTTTTCTTTGATAAATGGATATTGCCATTCTCTTATGTTCTACTTGATGATGATTCAGTTTGAGAAGTCACAGTGGGTAATCTATCTAAGAGCAATGACACACTATATTAGTCAAGGACTCAAAGGCACGCAACTGAATTTATTGATGGAATTAGCTGTCAACATATGTTGTGTCTGTTTGCTTGTTGGCCATCGGCCACATACGGTGTGGACGAGTCGACTGCCATCCTTGTGTGTTAACAGTGGCCTAAAACATAAGCATAGCTGAGGCAAGGGCGTCGGCCACTACTATCTTGAGCGTGCCGACCAAAGGGGCTGACGAAGGTGCTGCGCCGGCTGGTCCTGCAGCTGGGCTAGCCAGTCCTGGGGCCGGGGCGTTGTCGTCAATCACAGTGATGAGGAGCTTCATGCCATGCTTGCAGTGGGTATTCATAGTACAAACGAACCACCTCCTGCCAGCCTTATCGAGCGGGACTGTGTCATTCCCGGAGTCCCAGGAGTTGATTTGGTTTCCGTCGATGTTGCAAGACCTGAAGTCGATGCCGGCCACCTCGGCCACCGTGTGGCTGCCAATGGGGTACGTGAACACTGTAGAACAAGAATTAATGCACGGGGTTATACTACGATATTTCAAACAGGGCATGGATATGTCATTAGTGGGGGGAATATCTAGTGCTCCCATGCTCCCATATTAGCATAGACAATTTTAGTTGTTTAAAAAATTCTAATTTTTTGTGAATATTCAGAACACATATGTCTTGAACCCCTACAATTTTCAAACCCAAATTTAAAAATAATTTAGAAAAACTAAAAGACAAATTAGAATTAGAATAGAAACATTTTTTTGCTTTTGTCTTTTTGTGACACTGTTTGTGCTGATTTTCTCGTTTTTCTTTCTCTATTTGTATTTGAAGTTTGGATTAGAGTTTGTAGGGTTTGTGGACATATCTATTGTGAACATTCACATGGGTTTTTCCCAAATTCTTTGAAACACTTAAAATGTCGTTTGTTTTAAATGATAAACGCCTGATGTCAGATTTTTAACGATTTTGAGCGAACAGCCTCTCGCAAGTCAGATCCTGGATAAGAATCCTAAAGCGTTCGCTCCAAAAGCACCTTCATAGCAAACTACCAGATGAGATAGTAATTGGCTTGCTCAGGATGACAATCTGAGTGAG
The DNA here is from genome assembly GCF_002162155.2 of Triticum dicoccoides. Classification (NCBI taxonomy): domain Eukaryota; kingdom Viridiplantae; phylum Streptophyta; class Magnoliopsida; order Poales; family Poaceae; genus Triticum; species Triticum dicoccoides. Next base: position 346,741,704 of record NC_041382.1, read on the forward strand.
CACAATCGGGGGTGACAGTTTTTGTTTTTAGAGCATGCCAATTCTCACCCTTTTCCTTTGATGTAGCGGGAAATTCCCTTCGGCCAGCATAGGAAATCCCGACAATGAAATTTTTTCAGCATTTTATTTTTTTAGCTTGGCAATTCTTCATGCTGCAATCATGGCAGATCCCCGAAAACGCATAGCAATTAGTCTGCTGCAGAATGACATTTTTCTGACAATTTTCAATACATCATGACAGTTTTACTTTAAAACTTTGGCAAGTTCTCATGTAGGAAAACGACAAATTTATGTGTTTTTGCATGATAATCCTAAAGTATTCCTGGCGAGTGATTTTTTTTCCGCGAACGAAAATGTTTGTATGTTCCTACCTGGCTGGGTGAACTACAGTTCGCTCGGATGACCTCCATAAGAAAACGTCAACGCATTATTGAGATTTTTTTATATGGGAACACCTATGGTTAGGACGACTAGAAATTCTCCCAGCCCAAAAGTATTGTATATACCGAGGGAAAATACAAAGGAGAACCTGGGTACCAGCGTACCCTATATGCAAAAAAAAAGTAATTCAAGAAAAGTTCAAAAAAATTCGGAACTTCTTTGGTATCAAACATGATCAAATATTGTAGTCATATAAAAAGATTCGTCAGAGAAAGACTTTTATTGTATCCTGAGTCGAAGATTCGACAAAAAATGCTATATACAAGTACTACACACGCTATATTGTCGTCATAAACTTCTCTTTTTTATCCTGAAGTCAAAATGAATCATTTCTTGTCCAAAAACTTTTTATACGAGTAGAATATCTAGTCATGTTTGATTCATAAAAAGATTTATAATTTTTTGAACTTTTTTTTAATTACTAAATTTTTTGGCGCATATAGAATGCGCCAAAACCCGATAGCACCAAGTTTCGGTCATATACCGAGTATATTACAAATAGCAACCGTGATGCATACCTAGGTTGTCACCAACTTTGAATATTTTGCCGTCGGCCCAGGTGGCGGGGTAATTGAGTGTCCAGCCTACGGCGTCCCCGACGATGTGGTCCACTGCGAAGGCCGGTGCAAGAAGGAGGGAGACGAGGGCCACGGCCATCTGCAGCGTTTGCCGGTAAGCCATTGCTTTTATGCGGAAGAACTCCTGCCTGGCCCTGCTCCTCTTGGTTGCTTAGTTCAATCTCTGGCAAGGTTACTGTATAAATCGACGGCTGGCTGACAAGATATCAGTGCAACGATCGGATGCTTTTATGGGGAAGTGCAGTGCCTCCTTCCCCGTGTGTGTACAACTTTGACGATTTCTAGCCAGCATGAATTAATTATTAATCAAGCTGCTGGCTCACGGCGGCATTAGCTGTCGATCTGGGTATATAGCTAGCGCCAAGTGTGTGGTGTCATTCTCCAGGTGATAACATAGAAGAAGGGTTTTTACCAAAGACAAAGCTTGGCGCTCGCCCACACGCATGTTGTTTTCTCTGATGTTGGTTGGTTTTCATGCCAGGGTCAGGTTAACGTTTTCTCTTGATGCCCTCTGTTGGCGCTAAAACCGATGGATCTTAGGTATGAGGTCTTGAGCTGGTGATCTCAACATGATGGTTAACAAAAGGTAAAGGGGACACAGTGTGTCCAGTTCGGGCCCTCTTTTTCGAAAAAAGGCGCTTTATTACTTAAAAGGTTTAAGCATTACATCCGGGCTCTGCATAATTAAGATGCATACAGCCAATAAAGTCCACATGACAAGCCAAAATAAAAGAAGAAGGCGAAATACAAAGATGAATATATGTATGACACCTAAACGGTAGGAGGCCCAATCCTAAGATCATGCTGCCACCCACATTGTGTAAAAGTACCCCTCGCCGCAGCCTCCAATCGTGTACATACCTCCGTAAACAGGTCTTGATTCTCCACTCGCTGTAGAGAGGACCATACACTAGTAGAAAAGGAGGCAAAGGTCCAGACCGGGTCAGCCCATTAGTCCCGGTTCAGTCCGGGACCGGGACCAATGGGGGCATTGGACCCGGTTCGTGATCCCAGGGGGGCCGGCTGGGCCACGTGGGCCATTGGTCCCGGTTCGTCTGGACCTTTTGGTCCCAGTTGGTGGGACGAACCGGGACCAATGGGCCTCGCTCCTGGCCCACCACCATTGGTCCCGGTTGGTGGCTTGAACTGGGACCAAAGGCTCCCCTTTAGTCCCGGTTCATGCCACCAACCGGGACCAATGAGGTGCCTATATATACCCCCTCGCGTAAGAGCAGAGCACACTGCTCTGTTTTTTTTCTGGCCGAGGGGGAGAGGGCTTGGTGGTGCTCTAGCTCACCTTCCATGCACACAAGGTGTTCGATGGAATGCCCGAGCCACACTACTTAAGCTTTCTCCTCTCCAAGCTCGACCTCCAATCTTCATTTTCCTCAATATTTGTCTAAGTTTAGCGGTCCGTCACGCCTCGTCCCCGTCTTCACTGTCGTCGATCACCCGCGCCGAGCTCATCGGCGGCATCATCGTGGTGAGCCTCTTGTTCTTATCTTCTTTCTGAAAGGAAAAAATATTCTTACTTGTATGTTTACATAGATACTTGTATTATTTTCTTACTTTTATTATTGCATCTTATATAGTGTGCTGGTTTTGGTATCCGCCCCCGTCGGCCCTCGTCCTGTCTATGATTCAGATGTGGTATATATATTATCTTTGTAACTATTGGTTCATTTATTGTTTATGAAAATTATGCCGACCAACGTGACATAGATTTTATTTATGTAGGATGTATGTGAATCGGAAATTCCAACCGATCCTATTGTCGAGAGGTTAAATTTAGTTGAAGAAGAAAACAATTTGTTGAAGGAAAAAATAAAAAAAATTGAGGAGGAGAAGATGATATTGGAGTTGCATGTTGCGGATGTCGTCGATGATCACAAGATCAAGATGGATGCAATGTGCTTGAAGATTAGAAAGATTAGAAAATATGCTATTCATACCGAGGCTTGGTATCATTATGTCGTTGGATCAATTGTTACCTTGGTTACGATTATGATCGCATTTGTTTTCGCATTGAAATGTTTTACATAGTTTCAATGTATGGTTTAATTAATTAGATGCTCTGGAAAGCTATATGTTGTTAGATGAGAACTATGTATGTACTTTGGTTTTAATGTGATGATGAACTTCTATTAATTTGGACACTTAATTATATATAATGCACGCAGATGAACCGGCAATGGATGTACGGTGACAGACACACCTCCGAGTACATTAAGGGCGTGCATGAGTTTCTCGATGCGGTTGAGGCAAACAAGCAAAATGGTTTTATGTGTTGTCCATGCACTGAATGTGGGAATACGAGGTCTTACTCTAACCGGAAAATCCTTCACTCCCACCTGCTTTACAAGGGTTTCATGCCACACTATAATGTTTGGACGAGGCACGGAGAAATAGGGGTTATGATGGAAGACGGTGAAGAAGAAGAGTACGATGACAACTATGTGCCCCCTGAATACGGTGATGCTGCAACGGGGGGAGCTGGTGAAGATCAAGAGGAACCAGAGATGTGCCCAATGATGCTGCAACGGGTGAAGATGCTGAAGATCAAGAGGAATCAAACGATGTGCCCGATGATGATGATCTCCGCCGGGTCATTGTCGATGCAAGGACGCAATGCAAAAGTCAAAAGGAGAAGCTGAAGTTCGATCGCATGTTAGAGGATCACAAAAAAGGGTTGTACCCCAATTGCGAAGATGGCAACCCAAAGCTCGGTACCGTACTAGAATTGCTGCAGTGGAAGGCAGAGAATGTTGTGGCTGACAAAGGATTTGAGAAGCTACTGAAAATATTGAAGATGAAGCTTCCAAAGGATAACGAATTGCCCGACAGTACATACGCAGCAAAGAAGGTCGTATGCCCTCTAGGATTGGAGGTGGAGAAGATACATGCATGCCCTAATGACTGCATCCTCTACCGCGGTGCATACAAGGATCTGAACGCATGCCCAGTATGTGGTGCATTGCGGTATAAGATTAGACGAGATGTCCCTGGTGATGTTGACAGCGAGCCCCCCAGGAAGAGGGTTCCTGCGAAGGTGATGTGGTATGCTCCTATAATACCTCGGTTGAAACGTCTGTTCAGAAACGAAGAGCATGCCAAGTTGATGTGATGGTACAGTGAGGACCATAAGAAAGACAGGAAGTTGAGAGCACCCGCGGACGGGTCGCAGTGGAGAAAAATCGAGAGAAAGTACTGGGATGAGTTTGCAAAGGACCCAAGGAACGTATGGTTTGCTTTAAGAGCGGATGGCATTAATCCTTTCGGGGAGCAGAGCAGCAATCACAGCACCTGGCCCGTGACTCTATGTATGTATAACCTTCCTCCTTGGATGTGCATGAAGCGGAAGTTCATTATGATTCCAGTTCTCATCCAAGGCCCTAAGCAACCCGACAACGACATTGATGTGTACCTAAGGCCATTAGTTGAAGACCTTTTATAGCTGTGGAATGGAAACGGTGTACGTACGTGGGATGAGGACAAACATGAGGAATTTAACCTAAAGGCGTTGCTGTTTGTGACCATCAACGATTGGCCCGCTCTCAGTAACCTTTCAGGATAGACAAACAAAGGATACCACGCATGCACGCACTGTTTAGATGACACTGAAAGTATATACCTGGAAAAATGTAGGAAGAATGTGTACCTGGGCCATCATCAATTTCTTCCGACCAACCATCAATGTCGAAAGACAGGCAAGAATTTCAAAGGTGAGGCAGATCACCGGAAGAAGCCCGCCATGCGTACCGGTGATCACGTAGTTGCTATGGTCAATGATTTACACGTAATCTTTGGAAAGGGTCCCGGCGGACTAGCTGTTCCGAATGACGCCGAGGGACACACACCCATGTGGAAGAAGAAATCTATATTTTGGGACCTACCCTACTGGAAAGACCTAGAGGTCCGCTCTTCAATCGACGTGATGCACGTGACGAAGAACCTTTGCGTGAACCTGCTAGGCTTCTTGGGCGTGTATGGGAAGACAAAAGATACACCTGAGGCACGGGAGGACCTGCAACATTTGCACAAAAAAGACGGCATGCCTCCGAAGCAGTATAAAGGTCCTGTCAGCTACGCTCTTACGAAAGAAGAGAAATAAATCTTCTTTGAATGCCTGCTTAGTATGAAGGTCACGACTGGCTTCTCGTCGAATATAAAGGGAATAATAAATATGCCAGAGAAAAAGTTTCAGAACCTAAAATCTCATGACTGCCACGTGATTATGACGCAACTGCTTCTGGTTGCATTGAGGGGGCTTCTACCGGAAAACATCCGATTAGCCATTGTGAAGCTATGTGCATTCCTCAATGCAATCTCTCAGAAGGTGATCGATCCAGAAATCGTACCAAGGCTAAGGAGTGATGTGGCGCAATGTCTTGTCAGTTTTGAGCTGGTGTTCCGACCATCCTTTTTCAATATCATGACGCACGTCCTAGTTTATCTAGTCGACGAGATTGTCATCCTGGGGCCCGTATTTCTACACAATATGTTCCCCTTTGAGAGGTTCATGGGAGTACTAAAGAATTATGTCCGTAACCACGCTAGGCCAGAAGGAAGCATCTCCATGGGCCATCAAACAGAGGATGTTATCGGGTTTTGTCTTGACTTCATTCCTGGCCTTAAGAAGATAGGTCACCCTAAATCACGGTATGAGGGGAGACTGACTGGAAAAGGCACTCTTGGAAGTGACTCAATAATATGCAGGGACAGATATTCTTGGTCTCAAGCACACTACACGGTTCTACAGAACTCTACCTTGGTGATATGTCGATGAACACAAGAACAGTCTGCGCTCCAAACACCCGGAGCAGTGCGACGACTGGATTACATGTGAACACATCAGGACTTTCAGCAGTTGGTTGGAAACACGTCTCAGAGGTGACAACACTGTTTGTGATGAGCTGTACTTGTTGTTCAGGGGACCATCTTTGACTGTATTGACTTATAAAGGATACGAGATAAATGAGAATACATTTTACACGATCGCCCAAGATCAAAAGAGCACCAACCAAAACAGCGGTGTCCGCTTTGATGCAGCAACCGAGAGTGGAAAGGACACATATTATGGTTACATAGTGGACATATGGGAACTTGACTACGGACATGATTTTAAGGTCCCTTTGTTTAAGTGCAAATGGGTCAATCTGTCAGGAGGCGGGGCACAGGTAGACCCACAGTACGGAATGACAACAGTGGATCTGAAAAATCTTGGGTACACTGACGAACCGTTCGTCCTAGCCAATGTTGTGGCACAGGTTATCTATGTGAAGGACATGTCTAACAAACCGAGAAAAAGAAAAGATAAGGAAGCGAATACATCATACGATGATCCAAAGCGCCACATAGTTCTTTCAGGAAAAAGGGACATCCTGGGAGTGGAGGGCAAGACAGACATGTCTGAAGATTATGAAAAGTTTCATGAAATTCCTCCCTTCAATGTCAAGGCTGACCCAAGCATCCTGATAAACGATGAAGATTATACATGGTTACGGCGCAGTAAGCAAATGACACAAGCGAAGAAAAAGTGAAACCTTTCTCCCACAACTATTATGATGATACCATGCCAACTTTGTAACACACGAGTATGCTACGCAAACTTTTCCAGAGTTCATTTGAAAACTATGAATTTAGGTCAAATTTTCTCCATAGGTGCATCTATGTTCATTTTTTTAGTAAAGTTAATCACAAACTTGTGATTCACACAAATTTCAAAGAATTCAAATTTGAAAACTAATGGCACTAACAGAAAGTTTATAATTTTTCTAAAACTAATGGCACTAACAGAAAGTTTCTAATTTTGCTGACCTAAAAGCAAATAGAATCAAAAAATAAAGCAAAAAACAAAAGAAAATAAATAATACAGAAAACAAAACAAAAAAACTGGAAAAAAATAGCAACAATAAGTATTTTGTTGTAAGTAGAAACAAAATAAAATAAATAAAGCAACAAAGAAAACAAAAAAACTAAAAAAGTATTTTCAAATTTGAAAACTAATGGCACTAACATAAAGTTTATAATTTTTCTAAAACTGAAAGCAAAAATAATTAAAAAATAAAGCAAAAAATAAAAGAAAATAAATAATGCAGAAAACAAAACAAAAAACTGGTAAAAAAATAGGCACTAAAAGCAAAAAAAACTAAAAAAGTGTTTTCAAATTTGAAAACTAATGGCACTAACAGAAAGTTTATAATTTTTGTGACCTAAAATAAAAAATAAATCACTAAAAAGCTATAAGTATTTAGTTCTAAGTAGAAATGAAAAAATAAATAGCAAAAAAGAAAAAAAATGCCTATAATATTTGTTATGACTAACTAAAATTACCAAATTAAGTATAATGATAAAAGACAGTAATATTAAATAGCAGGAAAAAGAATGACTCAAAAATCAATTTTTATAGTAAAGTTATTCATAAACTAGTGATTCACACAAATTTTAAAAAAAATCAAATTTAAACTATTCAAATTTTAAAACTAATGGCACTAACAGAAAGTTTATAATTTTTTTGACCTAAAAGAAAAAAGAAATCACTAAAAAACTACAAGTATTTAGTTCTAAGTAGAAATGAAAAATAAATAGCAAAAAAAATGCCACCTACTAGGACAGCACGGCCTGAATACGACTAGAAACCCAACCATGGGCCAAGATTCAGGCCCGCAGCAGGCCCAGTAGGCCCAGAGGCATTGCAGTGTGTCATTAGGCCTGTAAGCCTGCAGTTCAGAGGAGTTCGAAAGGGAACACAGAGCAGGGCTTATAAACAGGTGCGGGAGCTCTTCAGCTAACAAGGTGGGACTAAACTCCCACCACCGCGCCAGCGCAAGGCCATTGGTCCCGGTTGGTGGCACCAACCGGGACTAAAGGGGGGCATTGGTCCCGGTTCATGGCACAAACTGGGACCAATGCCCCTCTTTAGTCCTGGCTGGTGCCACCAACCGGGACCAAAGGGTGCATTGGTCTCAGTTTGTGCCACGAACAGGGACCAATGGCTTTGTTATATAAGCAAGGACTTAGTGTTTTTCATTTCATCTCTGCAGTTGCCTACGTCGACGAGGCCGCCAGGCTGCCCGATTCACACCCCGCCGACGTCGTCGCCGCCCCCCTC
>NC_041382.1:346749843-346754902 GCF_002162155.2 Triticum dicoccoides
GTCGCCGCCCCGCCTCTGCCTCGCCGTCGCCTCTGCCTCGCCGCGCCCCAGCTGCCCCGCGCCGCCGTCGCCTCTGCCTCGCTTTGGTCAGGGCCGGCACCGCCCCCCTCTTCCCCTTGTTTTCTTTGCAAATATATAGATGTTTTTCTCCTGATTATATGTTCTCTGTGTATATATGTGCAAAAGATAGATTTTTAGAAAAAAATAGTATTTTTTCTGTTCATATATTTTTTTGGTGATATTGATTATTGTAAATATGCAAATGTTTGTACATTCATATGAACTCTCTTGGAGAAAAAAATGTTACCGGGGAGAAAAAAAAGTTCTAGGATCATCAAGGGGTCGAGAGGGGGTCGAGGGTCGAGAGGGGGTTGAGGGTCGCCGAGGGGTAGAGGGTCGAGAGGGGGTCGATGGTCGCCGAGGGGTCGAGAGTCGTCGAACATGAGAGGAAGAAGAGGATAAAAAAAGATCTCCTCTATTCTTTCTTCTCCTCTTTTTTTTCTTCTTCTTCCTCTTTTTTTTCGGGAATGAGGGTCGTCGAGGGTCGCCGAGCGGTAGAGCGGGAGGATGTAGTGTCCGACACCGACGACCACATGTATCTCACACCGACGATACTTGCTATTTAGGGTTTCCTCTACCGCTCGGCGACCCTCGACGACCCTCGTTCCCGATAAAAAAAGAGGAAGAAGAAGAAAAAAAGAGAGGAGAAGAAAGAATAGAGGAGTATCCTCCTCTATTCTTTCTTCTCCTCTTTTCTTCTTCTTCTTCCTCTTCTTTTTTTATCCTTAAAGCGTTGTCGAGGCCACCCCAAACCCTAGAGAAGCAGCGTCGAGGCCACTAATTATTATTAGTTCTACGTTTGCCACTAATATATCCATCTGTCATGTTTGAATAATAATTGCCATGTTGTAAATATTTGTAGAAACTATGGACACCGCCCGAGACGAAGTACAAGAAGAGTTGTTGGGGGACATAATCGCACGAGGAAGTGATGCCATCTGCTCGTTGTTTCTCAACGACACTGATGGTCTGGAAGCAGCTGGCTATGATTATGATGGCTCCGGTGACCTAATGCCGGTGCAAGAAGGAGACAGTGAGGACGGCTCCGGTGACCCAATGCCGGTGCAAGGAGACCGTGATGATGGATCGAACCGAGTCCGACCAGGTATATATATTAGTTAAGCTTGTGCTGACTAGCTAATTGATGCATTCATTGTTTTGGTATGTACACATATTAATTAAGTCTTTGTTCTTTTTTCTAGCCCTCCGGATTGAGCACAACTTCGGTAAAGAGACAAGGCCCAAAGAAAAAGTTGAGCTCGGATGAAAGGTTTGAGATCATAGCAATCGCGTCCGACGGCCAACCGATTGAACCCATCCGGACAAAGAGCGCATTTGTTGCTCAGTGCGGGTTCTGGTTAGGGACAAGATCCCGATCAGCATCCAGCAATGGTTAAAGTCAGCTACAGAAGACCCTGAGGTGTCTTATGTCAATGATATGCATAAAAATGATCTTTGGACTGAGCTGAAATCAAATTTCACCCTACCGCCAGAGGATGATCTGGAGAAGCCAGTTAAAGAGCAATTAATCAAGTCTTTTGCTCTTAAGAGGATGGCAGAACTATTCAGGAGGTGGAAGAAAGAGCTGAATAAGTTTGTCGAAAATAAAGAGACACCAAAATTCAAGGGAAGATATGAGAAGATCAGAGATCACTGGCCCGCATTTGTGGCCCACAAGACATCGAAAAAGAGTAAGAAGATGTCGGCGACAAACAAGAAAAATGCTGCAAAGAAGAAGCATCACCATCGCACGGGGTCAGGTGGCTACCTCACATTCTGGTTGATAAAGGGCGAAACAGAGACAATTAACTGGCCAGACCGTTTCCGGACTTGGTTCTTCGGGGCTGGCGGAACCTTGGACCCTGTATCAGGGAAGTGCATTTGGATGGATGAGCAAATGGAAATACCAGTCAAGAGGCTTAACCACTATATCGAAGCAGCGCAGCAAGGGACATTCGTTCCAGACAGAGAGAACGACGAGCTCACAATGGCCCTCAGGAATCCTGAGCACCCTGGATGGACACGAGGCACGCTAGGCTCCATTCCGTGGAAGGCTGGGTTTCCGGATGCAGGCGGTTACAAATGCCACGAGAGGAGGAAGAAAGTGGAGCAGACCCAATTGCAGGCACTGCACGCTAGGGTACAAGCGATAGAGGAACGAGAAGAAAATCGTAGCAAACGAACTGCCGAAGCTTCCCCCGAAGCTACCCCGCCATCTCAGCGGAGAAGCAGTGTGGCTTCCACCGAGCTGCTTCTGTCGGAGCATGTCTTGACGGCTCCTGTCAGCTATCCCGTGGATGCTATCACGGAGTCTCGAAATTGCCACATTATGATGCAATGGATTAATATGAAGGTCAAGGAGGCTGTTGGCTCTGTTTTTTCCTACTGAACCCGGCGCAACTTTTCACTGCCAGCCGATTCCAGAAGGATATGCTAGGGTGATGGTCGATGAAATAACGGAGGGATTTGAGGACCTCCAACTTGACCACCCTACCAGTGAAGGGGAGACTCGGCTGGGTTCTGCTCTGAAGACTCCATGCCTATGGCGGAAGGAGCTCATCAACCTTCCGAACTGGACGCCTCCGCCTCCTCCTCCTCCTCCGGCGAGTCAGGGCACTCCGCCTCCTCCACCGCCTCCTCCTCTGGCGAGTGACGATCACGGGACTCGGCCGGCTCCTTCTCCGGCGCGTGGCGGCACTCCGCCTGCGCCGGCGCGCCCGAGCAGCCATCCTCCTCCTTCTCCGCCTCGTCAGCAAGGGCAGAAGAGACCCGCCACTGCTCCGGCTGCTCCGGCGCGTCGTAGTCCTTCTCCTCCGCCTCGTAAGCAAGTAAAGAAGACAGCCGCTCCGTCTGCTCTGCCGGTGTCTAGCAGTACAGCCAAAGGCGGGAGGACATACAGATTCGGTCCTTCTCTGAAGACTCCAGAGAAGTTACCATACGAGAGGACCCCGGAGGAGAACGCCGAGATCGCGCGAGAAGAAGTGAGGAACTTCTTTGAAGGGGTGAAATCAAAGAAACATCCACCTCTGGAGGAGAAGGTAGATCCGGTGAAAGCGAAGCGCACTCAGGCTGCCCTGACAAAACCACCCAAGTCTTCGCTGAAAGGCAATTATGAGTGCATTATTGGAAAGGCATTTTCCGAAGCGGAGCGGTCGGGAAGTACTGTCAGTGATCAAAGGCTAAAAGAATGACGAGCTGGGAAAGAAATTGCCCAACTCGGCGAACAAGCGAAGCTATCGTGCCCCAAGCTCAAGGTGCCTAGTGACATCGTCGCTAATGATCCGAGGATGGTGCCCGATTATAGCAATCTTGGAGATTACCTTCCCGACGATGTACATTATGATTTCATGGAGGTGCAGATACAAAGATACGAGTACGGGAAGCCTCTCGTCAAAGATGAAAGATCTATATCAACGATGATGCGAAGATTGCATGATTGGTACTTGAAAATCTGCAGAGAGTCTGGGGGGAGGAGTACTTTGTATGTGAGAGTTAAAAAGGAGCATGACCTCGTTGGAATTGAACTGTTGCCTATTCCATTTGAGGAGTTCTTTCAGTTTTTCAATCAATTGGCCCTCGATAAAGCAACGGTCGCCTGCTACTGTCTATAAGTAGTACTACTTTTGTCATTAAGTCTCTCTATATAGCTTAGATCTTTCATTGCATGTATTTATAATTATCCTCACTATATTATGCAGATTGAAGATCGTCGAATTGAAGAAAAGACAAATCGATGATATTGGGTTCATTAACACAAATCTCATAGATGCAACTCAGGTTAAATTTCATGCCGCAGATACCGAGGCCAACTTGCTACGATCGAAGGTAATAAATGAAAACAAAGATATAATACTCTTTCCTTACAACTTCAAGTGAGTGTTACTGTCTTGTGCATATTCGGTTTCCCTTATATATTAGTCAAGGTTATAGTAATGTAATTGATGAGTTATGCATGCGTGTGCAGTTTCCACTATATTCTCCTAGAGATTAAGCTTGAGCAGGGACTAGTAACCGTCTTAGACTCGAGACGAAAATATCCCCAGGACTATGCGGACATGACTCAAATGCTCGAGAAGTAAGTTAAATCGATCATTATCCAGCATATCAGCAACTTTGTTCATTTCCTGATATATCAAGTAATTGTTTTCTTTGTCTGGCAGGGTTTGGAGAAAATTCACCAAAAAAGCTCCGGGACTGCCGAAGAAGCTGCAATTTAGACACCCGAAAGTAAGTACTATAGTAGCATGTTCCGCGCATCTCCTAGTGATTCAAGCGCTAGTTTCATCAATACCATTTTGCATTCTTGCTTATCAGTTTGATTGACCTCTATTTCTTGTAAAGTGGTTGTGGTAGGAACAAGGGAATGATTTCTGTGGATACTACGTTTGCGAGTCCATTCGCCACACGTCCTGTGAGCGGGGCTACTCTGACGAACAATATGAAGTGCGTAAATAACAACATTCACAATTTTATTTTATTACCATCATTTGTGTTGAGTTTCATTCATTTATATATATATGTATGTATTGACCCCCTTCTTCAAATTAGATGTTTCGGAAGCGGGATGAACTCCTAGCCCCAGCTCACATGCGAGCAATTCAAGAGGAATTGGTGGCATTCTTTCTTGACCACGTGATCACTGAAGACGGAGAATACTATGTGGACCATGCGTCCGTGTGTTAGGAGATTATATTTGTAAGAGATAATTATTGTATATATGTAGCCGGTAGTGTCGGATAGATATACGAGAACTTGTTGTTCGACCAATCTCTCGGAGAAGGAGAGGTGGTCGATATCACTTCTCTCTATATGCATATATGTTCATGACGATCTTCTGTTTCCTTCGTTTGCTTACTAGCTAGCTAGCGTGTCTAGTCCTCTCTATACATATGTATAGTACGTAGTGTCGACCAAGCACGGACATAAGAGAGGACACTTCCCTCTATTAATTATAGCTAGCTAACACAATATATGAAACACCTAAATTAACCCCCCAAAA
>NC_041382.1:346755281-346775633 GCF_002162155.2 Triticum dicoccoides
AAAAACAAAAACCCCATCCACAGAAATGCTGACGCGTGGATGCCTATTAGTCCAAGTTGGTGCCACCAACCGGGACCAAAGGCCCTCCTACGTGGGCTCCGCGCACAGGCCACATGGAGGCCCATATGTCCCGGTTCTGGATTGAACCGGGACTAAAGGGACAGGGCATTAGTACCGACCCTTTAGTCCCGGTTCAGGAACCGGGACAAAAGGCCCTTACGAACAGGGACAATAGGCCCGTTTTCTACTAGTGATAAATGAAGCATCCCGGTACATCTGTAGATAACCTGCATAAGGGAAGTACTTTTATCATTAAAAACCTTATCATTTCTACATAGCCAAAGCGACCAAATCACGGCAAGCGCTCCCACCGTCAGAAGAATTCTAAACTTGTGATCAATCCCATGTAACCAGTTGCCAAATATATTAGCAACACTACACGGAGGATACAAGCCAGAAGCTATCTGGCTGACTGACCATATAGAACGAGCCAATTTACAATGAAAGAACAAATGTTTTATTGTCTCATAATGCGGACAAAATACACATTGCGTACTTCCATGCCAATTCCTCTTAATAAGGTTATCTTTAGTAAGAATGAATCCGCGACGAAGATACCACGCAAAGATTATTCTTAAGAGGTATCTTCATCTTCCAGATCTTCTTATTATTATCAACTGGCACATCTAATTGGATTAGAGCTCTATACATAGACTCCACTGAGAACAGCACATTCCCTTGTAGGTTCCAACGAAAGATATCGGACCCTTGTGACAACTGTACCGTGGTTAACCCTTGGAGCAGTATGTTCCACGATTGGAGTATAGGTCCAATTAAATCCCTTCTGAATGTCACATTTGGCGGAAATGATTCCAAAACCTTGGCAATAGTATCGCCCTTGTGACACACAATATTGTACAGAGCTGGATATTTTTCCCGGAGAGTAGCACTACCTAGCCACTTATCCCCCAGAATCTAATTTCTGAGCTATCCTTAATTGAGAAGGAACCATAGCGGAAGAAGTATTTCTTCGTTGCCATTAGTCCGACCCAAAAATGAGAGTCCCTAGACTTCCAGTATACTTGGGATACCGCCTTAGAACCCACATATTTTCTTCTTAGGAGGGTTTGCCATACACCATCTTCCGTCAACAACTTAAACAACCATTTGCCGAGGAAGGCCCTGTTCTTAACCTCAAGGTCATGAATGCCCAACCCGCCTTGGTCCTTGGGACGGCAAACCACACTCCATTTAGCCAGCCGATATGTTTTCCTCTCGCTATCTCCTTGCCAAAAGAATCTCGATCGGAATTAATCCAATCTATGTAATACTCCTTTCGGCAATTGGAAGAAGGAAATCATATATAGTGCCATGTTACTTAGTACTGAATTTATGAGGACCAACCTTCCACCCAGAGATAGCAATTTACCTTTCCAACTGCTAAGTCTTTTTTGTAGTCTCTCCTCAACGTGTTTCCATTCAGCATTTGTGAGTCTCCGATAATGTATCGGTATCCCCAAATAAGTGATCGTTAACTGGCCCAATTCGCATCCGAATAGCTCAGCATACATATGGGCCTCATCTTGAGCCTCGCCAAAACAAAACATTTCACTTTTATGGAAATTGATCTTAAGCCCTGAGAGTTGCTCGAATGCTGATAAAATTAATTTCAGATTTCTTGCGTTCTCGAGGTCATGATCCATAAAGAGAATCGTATCGTCGGCATATTGGAGGATAGATAGGCCACCATCAACTAGATGATTCACTACCCCATCAATTTGGCCATCAATCTTGGCACGCTCAATCATGACCGCTAACATATTAGCCACTATATTGAATAGCATGGGCGATATTGAGTCACCTTGTCGCAATCCTTTCTTTGTTTAGAAATAGTTGCCAACGTCATCATTGACTTTAATGGCAACACTACCTCCAGACACGAAACTATGGATCATAGCGCGCCACTCAGCAGAAAAACCTTTCATTCTGAGAGTCTGTTGAAGAAAAGACCACTTGACTATGCAGAAAAAGCTTTTTCAAAGTCGATTTTAAGAACCACCCCATACAGTTTTTTCCTATGCAATTCGTGAACTGTTTCTTGAAGGAAAACAACCCCATCTAGGATGTTTCTGCCTTGCATGAAAGCAGTTTGAGAAGGACGAACCACATGTTCAGCAACCGAATTTAGCCTAATCGTCACTACCTTGGTGAATGTTTTAAAGCTAACATTAAGGAGGCAAATTGGACGATATTGTTGTATCCTTTTAGCCTCATTAACCTTAGGTAATAAAATAACTTCACCGAAGTTTAACCGGAACAACTCTAGTTGGCTAGCGTGAAGGCATCCAAACAAGAGTAGGAAATCTTGTATGATGACCTCCCAAAAATTCTGGTAGAACTCAGCAGGAAAACCATCAGGAGCTGGTGCTTTGTTATGCTCCATTAGGAAAACCGCCTTTCTAACTTCCTCCTCGGAAAATGGAGATGTTAGAAGGCTATTTTCCGCAACAGAGACCTAGGGGATGTCATCTGTTCGAGACTCATCCATCAGAAGTTTCCTTCCTCAGGGGTTCCGAATAGATTTTTATAATAACTAGTGATATAAGACTTAAGTTGCCAATGCCCTTCAATCGTGCCCTCCTCCTGTTGTAGGGAATGAATAAGTTTTTTCCGATGTCTACCATTAGCGACACCATGGCAAAATCTTGTATTCGAATCACCTTTCAGGATAAACTGAGAGTTTGAATGTTGGTACCACTTGAGTTCCTCCTCGCGCAACATGCGAGCTAACTGGGCATTTGATTGACTCTTGATCTCTATTTCGATGTCAGAGAGAGGTCTAATCTCTGCCAGAGCTTCTAACTCATCAATAATAGATGAAAGGCGGAGCTTCTCCTTTTTGAGGATACCTGCTGTGTGCCTAGCTCATCCACAAAGGAACTTACGTAATGCACGCATTTTGTTGTTCCATATGTGTATTGGGGTAAGCCCGGCAACCGGTTTATTCCACACCTCCTTGACCATTTCATGGAATCCATCCCAATGCAATCAACCCAGTTCAAACTTGAACATGCGTTGGTGCTGTGGTCGAGGTAATCCAGTGGTTAAGAGAATGGGTGCATGGTCTGAAATAGCCTCTATACATGGAAGAGCGCGAACAGAAACCATTGGGAATTTGCATTCCCAGTCGGTATCCATTAAAACACGGTCTAGTTTCTCATATGTCGGCTCCGGAAGACTATTCGCCCAAGTGAATTGTCTTCCAATCATGGAAACCTTTCACAAATCTAGACTGTCAATGACAGCGTTGAAAAGGAAAGGCCAATGATTATCAAACCTACCTCAGCTTTTCTCATTTGGAAATCATAGCAAGTTAAAATCCCCACCAATAAGAATGGGGTAGGGATTAGCTTTCGCTAGATTAACCAGTTCACGGAGAAAAACCGCCTTGAGCTCATCCTGGGCTGCCCCATACACGGTGACGAGGATCCATGTGAAGTTGTCAGCTTTGTTTCGGATATGGAGCTTAATATGAAACTCTCCATACGAACTAGCCAGAACATCCATAGTCCCTGTGTTAATGACAAGTAAAATGCCCCCAGAACGACCTCGAGGTGGCCGTGAAATCCAATTATAGTCTATCCCGCCAGATAGGCGGTCAAGCAGACTTGCTGAGAAATCACGTCTCCCCGTTTCAGATAAAGCCAGAAAGTCTAAATTGTACTCCCTATTACACTCCGCAATGAATAGATGTTTAGCCAAGTCACCAAGACCTCTGCTATTAAAGAACATGCCATTCATGAGGAAACAATAGGAGATTTAGAAAATTTCACCCTCTTAGAGGGTTTACGGCCTTTTTTCGAACGGTCGAACTTCGATTTACGACCGGAAGCTATAAGCTCAATCAATGAACTAAGCCCGGGTTCCTCCAAGCCCACGTCCGAAACATCCCCTACAACATGAGCGAGTAGCTGACCATCTGATGTGTCATGCATCTCCTCCTCATCTAGATGAGAGGTAAAAGATTTTCTATAAACTCGTGGAGTGACCTTTAATCAGTCATATTCCAAATGTCTCAATGCGTTTGTAGAAACAGAAATATCATTCTCATTATTTCCTAGACTAACACCCACATTATTCAAATTAGCAACGATGGATGTAGTAGAAAAAGACAAAAATGATTTGGGTGATGACGAAGTACCTTGGTTGTCGAGGTTCTGCATAGCTTTACGTCGCATAGCCTTGGCCAAAGAGTCTTCATCAGTGTCCGCCGTTCCATCGTCGGCCACCGCATGACGGGCACTGCGACGTGTGGGTGTTACCTCCGATGAAGAAAGACGTGCAGGAACCTCCACCGGAGGAGGGGATGAGGGTGTAGTAGCAACCCCCTCTCCGGCAGTCAAGACCACCGGTAAACTCAACGCCGCCGCCGAAGATGGCGTGTCTGGAGGTGGGACCACGGGTGGTGCGTGCATGGGTGAGACGCACACGTTTGGCTTCATCAGAACTTGTGGAGCAGCCACGGACGCATCCAGCTCCGATAAAGATCTTTAACAATTGAATGCCTATTTGTTTATGTATTCACACATGTATTCGAGTTTCCGATCAATACAATTTTAGCATTAATAATAAGCATTTATCATGAATAAGGAAATATAAAATAACAACTGTATTATTGCCTCTAGGGCATATTTCCTTCAGTATCCCACTTGCACTAGTGTTAATAATCTAGATTACATAGTGATGAATCTAACACCCATGGAGTCTTGGTGCTGATCATGTTTTTGTTGCGGGAGAGGCTTAGTCAACGGGTCTGCACATTCATATATGTATGTACTTTGCAAATTTCTATGTCTCTATCCTTTACCTTTACACGAATGGAGTTGAAGCGTCTCTTGATGTGTTTGGTTCTCATGCGAAACATGGATTCCTTTGCCAAGGCAATTGCGCCAGTGTTGTCGCAAAAGATTTTCATTGTACCCGATGCACTATGTATTACACCTAGATCGGATATGAACTCCTTCATCCAGACCCCTTCATGCGCTAATTCTGAAACAGCTATGTACTCCGCTTCAAACATAGATCCCGCCACGACGCTCTACTTGGAATGGCACCAACTGACAGGTCCACCATTCAATAAAATTATGTATCTAGTTTGTGACTTAGAGTCATCTGGATCAGTGCCGAAGCTAGCATTGATGTAACCATTTAGGATGAGCTCTTCGTCACCTCCATAAACTAGAAACATATCCTTGGTCGTTTTCAAGTACTTCAGGATGTTCTTGACTGCTGTCTAGTGATGCACTCCTGGATTACTTTGGTACCTCCCTGCCAAACTTATGGCAAGGCACACATCAGGTCTAGTATACCACCTAGCATACATGATAGAACCTATGGCTGAGGCATAGGGAATGACTATCATTTTCTCTCTATCTTCTGGAGTGGTCGGGCTTTGAGTCTGACTAAATTTCACACCTTGTATCAAAAGCAAGAACCCTTTCTTTGACTAATCCATTTTGAACTTCTTCAAAACTTTATCAAGCTATGTGCTTTGTGAAAGTCCTATTAAGCGTCTTGATCTATCCCTATGGATCTTGATGCCCAATATATAAGCAGGTTCACCGAGGTCTTTCATTGAAAAAATCTTATTCAAGTATTCTTTTATGCTATCCAGAAATTCTTTATCATTTCCAATCAATAATATGTCATCCACATATAATATCAGAAATGCTACACAGCTCTCACTCACTTTGTTGTAAATACAGGCTTCACCATATATCTATATAAAACCACATGCTTTGATCACCTCATCAAAGCATATATTCCAACTCCGAGATGCTTGCACCAGTCCATAGATGGATCGCTGGAGCTTGCACACTTTGTTAGCACCTTTATGATTGACAAAACCTTTTGGTTGCATCATATACAAATCTTCTTTAAGAAATACATCAAGGAATGCAATTTTGACGTCCATTTGCCAGATTTCATAATTATAAAATGTGGCAATTGCTAACATGATTCGGACTGACTTAAGCATCGCTACGGGTGAGAAGGTCTCATCATACTCAACCCCTTGAACTTGTCGAAAACCTTTTGTGACAAGTCGAGCTTTGTAGATGGTGACATTACCATCACCGTATGTCTTCTTCTTAAAGATCCATTTATTCTCAATGGCTTGCCAATCATCGGGCAAGTCCACCAGCGTCCACACATTGTTCTCATACATGGATCCTATCTCAGATTTCATGGCCTCAAGCCATTTATCAGAATCTGGGTTCATCATAGATTCTTTATAGTTTGTAGGTTCGTCATGGTCTAGTAACATAACTTCTAGGACAGAGATTACCGTACCATTCTAGTGCGGAACATGCTCTCTTCGACCTACGAGGTCCAGTAGTAACTTGATCTAAAGTTTCATGATCATCATCATTAGCTTCCTCTCTAGTTGGTGTAGGCATCACGGGAACGGATTTCTCTGATGTGCTACTTTCCAAATTGAGAGAAGGTAGAATTACCTCATCAAGTTCTAATTTCCTCCCACTCACTTCTTTTTAGAGAAACTCCTCTAGAAATGTTCCATTCTTGGCAACAAAGATCTTGCCTTCGGATATGTGGTGGAAGGTGTACCCAATTGTTTCCTTAAGGTATCCTATGAAGACGCACTTCTCCAATTTGGGTTCGAGCTTATCAGGATGAAGCCTTTTGACATAAGTGTCACAACCCCAAACTTTAAGAAATGACAGCTTAGGTTTCTTGTCAAACCATAGTTCATACGGTGTCGTCTCAACGGATTTAGACGGTGCCCTATTTAACGTTAATGCAACCGTCTCTAATGCATAACCCCAAAACTACAGTGGTAAATCTGTAAGAGACATCATAGATCGCACCATATCTAATAAAGTATGGTTATGACGTTGGGACTCACCATTATGCTATGGTGTTCCAGGTGGTGTAAGTTGTGAAACAATTCCACATTGTTTTAAATGAAGGCCAAACTCGTAACTCAAATATCCGCCTCTGCGATCAGATCTTAGAAACTTTATTTTCTTGTTATGATGATTCTCCACTTCACTCTGAAATTCTTTGAACTTTTCAAATGTTTCAAACTTGTGTTTCATCAAGTAGATATATCCATACCTACACAAATCATCTATGAAGGTCAGAAAATAATGTTACCCGCCGCGTGCCTCAACACTCATCGGACCGCATACATCGATATGTATTATTTCCAATAAGTCATTAGCTCGCTCCATTGTTCCAGAGAACGGAGTTTTAGTCATCTTGCCATGGGGCATGGTTCGCAAGTATTAAATGATTCATAATCAAGTGATTCCAAAAGTCCATCTGTATGGAGTTTCTTCATGTGCTTTACACCAATATGACTTAAACGGCAGTGCCACAAATACATTGCACTATCATTATCAACTTTGCATCTTTTGGCATCAATATTATGAATATGTGTGTCACTAGGATAGAGATTCAATAAGAATAGACCATTCATCAAGGGTGCATGACCATAAAAGATATTACTCATATAAATAGAACGACCATTATTCTCTGATTTAAATGAATAACCGTCTCGCAATAAACAAGATGTAGATATAATGTTACTACTCAACGCTGGCACCAAATAACAATTATTTAGATCTAAAACTAATCCTGAGGTTAGATGTAGATGTAGCGTGCCGACGGCGATCACATCGACCTTGGAAACATTTCCGACGCACATCGTCACCTCGTCCTTAGCCAATCTTCGTTTATTCTGCAGCTCCTGTTTCGAGTTACAAATATGAGCAACCGAACAAGTATCAAATACCCATGCGCTGCGACGAGCATTAGTAAGGTACACATCAATAACATGTATATCAAATATACCTTTGTTCACTTTACCATCCTTCTTATCCACCAAGTATTTGGGGCAGTTCCGCTTCTAGTGACTAGTCCCTTTGCAGTAGAAGCACTCAGTTTTAGCCTTGGGTCCATCTTTAGGCTTCTTCTGGGGAGTGGCAACTTGTTTGCCATTCTTGAAGTTCCGTTTCTTTCGCTTGCCCTTTTCTTGAAACTAGTGGTCTTGTTAACCATCAACACTTGATGCTCCGTCTTGATTTCTACCTCTGTGGCCTTAAGCATTGCGAAGATCTCAGGAATCATTTTATACATCCCTTGCATATTATAGTTCATCATGAAGCCTTTATAACATGGTGTTAGTGATTGAAGAAATCTGTCAATAACACTATCAACCGGAATTTTAACTCCCAACTGAGTCAAGTGGTTATGATACCCAGACATTTTGAGTATGTGTTCTCTGATCGAACCGTTCTCCTCCATCTTGCAGCTATAGAACTTGTTGGAGACTTCACATCTCTCAACCCGGGAATTTGCTTGAAATATTAACTTCAACTCTTGGGACATCTCATATGCTCCATGACATTCAAAACGTCTTTGAAGTCTTGGTTCTAAGTCGTAAACCATGGCACACTAAACTATTGAGTAGTCATCAGATCGAGCTTGCCAGACGTTCATAACCTCAGCTTCAGCTCCTGCAGCAGGACTTTCACCTAGCGGTGCATCAAGGACATAATTCTCCTGTGCGGCAATGAGGATAATCCTCAAGTTACAGACCCAGTCCGTGTAGTTTCTACCATCATCTTACAACTTAGCTTTCTCTAGGAACGCATTAAAATTCAGGGGAACGGTAGCTCGGGCCATTCATCTACAATATAGATATGCAAAACTATAAGACTAAGTTCATGATATATTAAGTTCAATTAATCAAATTACTAATGAACTCCCACTTAAATAAACATCCCTCAAGTCATCTCAGTGATACATCATCCAAATCAACTAACCCATGTCCGATCATGACGTGATGGGGTAGTCATCAATGGTGAACATCTCTATGTTGATCATATCAACTATATGACTCATGTTTGACCTTTCGGTCTCAAGTGTTCCGAGACCATGTCTGTACATGCTAGGCTCATCAAGTTTAACCCAAGTATTATGCATGTGCCAAACTGTCTTACACCCTTTGTATGTGAACGTAGAGTCTATCACACCCGATCATCACGTGGTGCTTCGAAACGATGAACTTTGGCAGTGGTGCATACTCGGGGTGAACACTTTTATCTTGAAATTTAGTGAAGGGATCATCTTATAATGCTACTATTGTTCTAAGCAAAATAAGATGCATAAAGGATAAAGATCACATGCAATCAAAATATGTGACATGGTATGGCCATCATCATCTTGTGCTTTTGATCTCCATCTCCAAAGCATCGTCATGATCTCCATCGTCACTGTCTCGACACCTTGATCTCCATCTTATAGTCGTTGCGTCAAGGTCGTCACGCCAACTATTGCTTCTACAACTATCGCTAACGCATAGTGATAAACTAAAGCAATACATGGTGCTTGCATTTCATACAATAAAGAGACACCCTAAGGCTCCTGTTGGTTGTCGATATTACAAAACATGATCATCTCATACATTAAGATATATCACATCATATCTTGACCATATCACATCACAACATGCCCTGCAAAAACAAGTTAGACGTCTGCTACTTTGTTGTTGCAAGTTATATGTGGCTGCTACAGGCTTCTAGCAATAACCATTCATAACTATACAAAAACCACAACGGTAATTCATCAAGTTTGCTGTTTTGACCTTCTTCGAGGACATGCCATAGTCAAATTTGATTCAACTAAAGTAGGAGAAACAGACACCCGCCAACCACCTTTTATGCAAAACTAGTTGCATGTCAGCCGGTGGAACCAGTGTCATGTGCGTGGACATGTAAGGTTGGTCCAGGCCGCTTCATCCCACAATACCTCCGAATCAAAAGAAGACGTTGGTGGTAATCAGTATGACTATCACCGCCCACAACTCTTTTTGTTCTACACGTGCATATAATCTAAGCATAGACCTGGCTCAGATGCCACTGTTGGGAAATGTTGCATGGAAAACAAAAAAATCTACGCACATGCAAGATCTAGCCATGGAGATGCATAGTAACTAGAGGGGAGAGTGTGTCTACATACCCTTGTAGACCGTAAGTGGAAGTGTTTGACAACGCAGTGGATGTAGTCGAACTTCTTCGCGTTCCAACCGATCGAGTATCGAACGTATGGGACCTCCGCATTCAGCACGCGTTCAGCTTGATAACGTCCTCCGCCTTCTTGATCTAGCAAGACGGCGAGGTAGTGGATGAGTTCCGGTAGCACGACGGCATTGTGATGGTGATGATGAAGTTATCTCCCCAGGGCTATGCCTAAGCACTACGAAAATATGACCATGGGTGTAAACGGTGGAGGGGGGCGCCACACACGGCTAAGCAATTGTTCTAGGTGTGCTAGTGCCCCCATCCCACATTTATATAGGTGGGGCAAGAGGGAGCAGCCAGGAGGGCGCCCCAAGTAGGCTGAATCCTACTTGGGGTCCCTTCCCAAGTGGTGCCCCGTTTACCATACAGGGAAAGGAAAGGCAGAAGAGAGAAGGAAGAGGGAGGCTGAATCCCCCCTTTCCTTTCCCCCACTTGGGGAGGATAGCATGGGGGTGTACTAGCCCCATGCGGTCTAGTGTGCAACCCTCTTGTGGCCCAATAGGCCCACTATCCTCCCGGGGGTGTCTGGTACCCCCTCCAGTACTCCGATGACTATCTAGTACACTCTGAAACTCTTTTGGTGTCCGAATACCATCGTCCTATATATCAATCTTTACCCCTCGACCATTTCGAGACTCCTCGTCATGTCTGGGATCTTATCCGAGACTCTAAACAACATTTCGTCACAAAATCATATAACTCATATAACACTATATCATCAACGAACATTAAGCATGCAGACCGTACGGGTTTGAGAGCTATGTACACATGACCGAGACACCTCTCCGGTCAATAACCAATAGAGGAACCTAGATGCCCATATTGGCTCCTACATATTCTATGAAGATCTTTATCGGTCGATCCTTTATGACAACATACAAAATTGCCTTTGTCCATCGGTATGTTACTTGCCCGAGATTCGGTCATCGGTATCTTCATACCTAGTTCAATCTCGTTACCAGCAAGCATCTTTGCTCGTTCCGTAATACATCATCTTGCAACAAACTCATTTGTCACTTTGCTTGCAAGGCTTCTTATGATGTGTATTACTAAGAGAGCCCAGAGATACCTCTTCGATACTCGGAGTGACAAATCCTAATCTCGATTTGTGTCAACCAAACAAACACCTTCGGAGATACCTGTAGAGCATCTTTATGATCACACAGTTATGTTGTGACATTTAGTAGCACACAAGGTACTCCCCTGATATCCGGGAGTTGCATAATCTCATAGTCGAAGAAATATGTATTTGACATTAAGAAAGCAATAGCAATAAACTGAACGATCGATATGCTAAGCTAATGGATGTGTCTTGTCCATCACATCATTCTACTAATGATGTGATCCCGTTATCAAATGAAAACACATGTCTATGGTTAGGAAACCTTAACCATTTTTGATCAACGAGCTAGTCTAGTAGAGGATTACTAGGGATACTGCATTTGTTTATGTATCTGCACATGTATTTAAGTTTCCGATGAATACAATTCTAGCATGAATAATAAACCTTTATCATAAATATGGAAATATAAAATAACAATGTTATTATTGCCTCTAGGGCATATTTCCTTCAAATTGCACTAGTGAAATTGCACTACTGAAATATTTCAGTGTCTACCTGTCTTACTAAAACTACACTACTGAAATATTTCAGTGTCTACCCATGTGTAGTGAAACTACAGTACTGAAATATTTGAGTGCTACCAGTGTGTATTGAAACTGCACTACTGCAATATTTCAGTGTCTACCAGTGTGTACTGAAATTGAACTACTGAAATATTTTTGTGTCTACCAGTGTGTAATCAAAATAAACTACTGAAATATTTCAGAAGCAACAACTATCGACTGAACTTGCAGTACTAAAATATTTCAGTGTCTACCTAGAGTCTAGCATTGTAAAACTCTCTGCTGAACTTGTGTACTGAACTTGTAGTACTGAAACATAATTTATTCTTTGCAACTAATTAAGATGCCATCCAGAGGCTATGAACTGAAGTAGATTTGCACTAGAATAGATAGATGAACACTAAAAAAAGGGAGAATGCATGCAACAACGACATATTGCAGAGAATCAAATTAACCATGTGGCAAGTAATGATTTACAAATCAAGAATCTTACCCCAAACAACAATACCACCACCATTCAGATGAGGAGAGCGGCGAGGGAAGCCTGGAGAATGGCAAGGAAGCAACGTCGCGACCACTATCCTCCTCCTCTTGCGCTTAGGAGTCTCCGGTGACTCGGTTGGAGGCTGCACAATCTCCAACGACACCTCGTACAGGGTGTCTTCTTGGTCCTCTGAATGCTCTACCCTAGATCTATATGCCCACCACCTCTGCCTATCCCTCTCCTTAGGGAATCCGTCTGCTCCATCGCCCAGAGGAGGACCTTGATGAACTCCACCGGTTCTGCGGGCGGGGGCCAGAGCGCCAACTTCTCTCTCTTCTTCATATGCTTGATCATGGCATGCGTCGTCCAAGACATCTGTCGCCTATTGTCAAACCAAGAACATATCTCACTCAACCTAGCCATCTTGGCCTAGTCACCGCCAGCAATCTACACGATATCCTCCTCCATCGGTGTGGCAAAGTTGGCCTTCTCGCCGCCAGCGATCTGCTCGATCTGCTGCTCCATCAAGGTTTTGGCTTGGATGGAAGAGGGGGTGCATGTGGAATAGGAGACGAGAAAAGTTGCAGCAATGAGAAGAAGGAGATGTCTATGGTGGATCTGGAATGCAGGAGAGGGAGGAGATGGTTGCGGTCGATCTGGAATGCAGGAGAGGGAGGAGATGGTTGTAGTTGTGTAATGGTGATGGAAGAGGTGAGGACCGTGGCGGCGGTTCTACATAAGATGAGAGGGGCGGTGCATGGAAAATTTTCCTATGACTAGAATGCCCATAGATTAAAATGTGTCCCCACATTGTCATTAGTACTAACCCGCCAAGTTGTAGTATTTTCGAATACTTTCATCCGAGTACTACCCAGTACTACATATCTGTGTGCCGTTAGATTGAGACAAACAAACGGCTCCAAAAAAAGCCCAACCATTGTAAAACTTGTATATTTTTCATTCTGCAGGTGATAACAGAGAAGAAGGATTTCTACCAAAGACAAAGCTTGGCGCTTGCACACACGCATGTTGTTTTCTCTAATGTTTGTTGGCTTTCATGATAGGGTCAGGTTGACATTTTCTCTTGATTCCCTCTGTTGGTACTAAAACCGATGGATCTTGGGTAAGAGGTCCCAAGCTGGTGATCTCAACACGATGGTTAACAAAAAGTAAAGGGGATACAATTTTGTCCATGTTCGGGCCCTCTCAAAGAGGTAAAACCGTGCACGTCCTTTTTGTATTGTACTGATTGTGGATGGGGTACAAAGTACAGGATGATCTACCTCAAGATTGTATGAATGATTTCTAACCTCTAAAGTCCTTGTCTCTACGGACTAAACCCCGTGGCTTATATAGGCACTGGGGTACCTAGGGTGATAAGTATGTCGACTAAACTATGGATAACATGCGATTATTTGAATACGCTTTAAAGTGTACGCCAAGTCTTCGTAGGCTTCCATCTTGAGTACGCCAAGGGCTAGGACACGCGTGGCTTGGTTATTGGTGGGTCCTCGACCCATCCCATAACTAACAGGCTGAGGTGGTGTGCACCCCCAATCCATGGCACCGTCAGTAGCCTCTGAACTGGTCTTCAAGACGTGGTTATTGACTCCTTCCTCGGAATATCTTCAATCTTTTGGTCTTCGTCTTCCTAGACGAGTTCCATCTGATACAACAACATATAGATCTGAGGGTATATTTGGATCAGAGGTGGTTTTAAGATCCTACATTGGCATCACCTCCTAGTGCTCATAAGTTGGCCTCACGGTCTATTTTGGGCTCAGGGGGCATCATTTAACAAGGCTCTCCTCTGCACAAATTATTTCTACTGAGTATGAAGACTCTATTTAAGTTACCGGCGAATCCTCCGCCACGTAACTACAAAAGGCTGGGTGGGTTGAACCCTAACAACTGTCAGCCGAGAACCGAACAACTACCACTTATTGAGGTGTCAAGTTGTCCTATCAATAGTTATGACTGGGTATATCGTGGCTCGAGGTCATTTATATTGGCATGTCCTATCAATAAAGGGATCGTGTTCTGGATTTTTAGCGATATCGTTAACCAAATCCCTTAATCCTTGCGTGCATATACTGCATGTCGTATCAGGAGTTGGAAATTTTCATTGCGCGACATGGCGACCCTTTGTCTTCTGCTGACCTATAAGAAGGGAAGCTGTAAATCAAATTCACCCATGATCTTATTCCTTGCTCCATTGCCCAGACCTTACAAAAGCTCTAATGCTCAGGGATCTGCTTATTTCTCCAGTTTCTCCCCACTTCCTTCCTCCACCGCAAGAGATGGCCGACAAGTGGTGTTGTTGCTCTAGCGCTCGAGGCTGTCAGGAAGAGAGGACAATGGTTGTGGTGCAATGTCATCGTTGGCACCATCACCGAGATTCAAGCCAGCGGGTATCTTCCTTTCACGACCAAATGTTGACTTGTGGTGGGTGCTAGTGAGGTCCCCTCCTCGGCTATCTCCTCCCCTTGTCAGCGAGAGCGGGTGGTATTCATCTCCCACCTCATCTGAGGTCTGGGCTTTCCTCTTCACCCTTCTTCTAGGGCGTTATATTTTCCTCTATTTCTACCATCTAGCCCCAAATTTTATCCTCCACATCGCCACCTTCATAACTTTCTATGAAGCCTTCCTCCACATCGAGCCCTATTTGGGGTTTGATAAGTCTCCAAAGTATCTATAATTTTTTATTGTTCCATGCTATTATAGTATTAATCTTGAATATTTATATGCAATCATATGTCACTATATATTTTTTCGGACTAACCTATTAACTTAGTGCAAAGTGTGAGTTGTTGTTTTTTGCTTGTTTTTGGTGTTCCAGGATATCAGTATCAAACGAAGTCTAAATTCCATGAAACTTTTTGACATTTTTTTTCTCGACATAAGAGACCTAGAAGCTTTGGGAGAGGGTCAAAAGACGAAGGAGTGTCCCACACGCAGCCAGGGCACGCCCTGGTACCCCGTGCCCCCCCTTCACTCTGTTTGACCTAACTCCGCCTCTATAAATTCTCTAAAATCGGGAAAACAACAGAGATACACCCAACATACTTTTTCCGCCGCCGCAAGCTTCTGTTCTCGCGAGATCCCATCTGGAGGCCTTTTCCGGCACTCTACCAGAGGGGAAATCGATCATGGAGGGGCTCTACAACAACCTTCCTTCCCTTCCGATGATGTGTAAGTACTTCACCACAGACCTACGGATCCATATCTAGTAGTTAGATGGCTTCTTCTCTCTGTTTGATCTTCAATCCAATGTTCTCCTCGATGTTATTGGAGATCTATTCGATGTAATCACTTTTTGCGGTGTGTTTGTTGGGATCCGATGAATTGTCAGTTTATGATCATATTATCCATGAATATTGTTTGAGTCTTTTCTGAACTCTTTTATGCATGGTTATTATAGTTTTGTATTTCTCTCTGGTCTACTGATTTGGTTTTGCCAACTAGATTGATTTTTTTACAATGGGAGAGGTGCTTTGTGATGGGTTCAATCTTGCGATGATCCATATCCTAGTGATAGAAAGGGACAAGACACGTATTTATATTGTTGCCATTAAGGATAAAATGATGGGGTTTATTCATATTGCTTGAGTTTACTTTGTCTACATCATGTCATCTTGCTTAAGGTGTTACTCCATTCTTTATGATCTTAATTCTCTAGTTGCATGCTCGATAGTGGTCGATGTGTTGAGTAACAGTAGTAGATGCCGCCAGGAGTCGGTCTACTTGTCTCAGACGTGATGCCTATATACATGATCATTGCCTTAGATATCGTCATGATTATTGCTACATCTTGAGCTTGAGTTGGTTTTTCCCTTGAAGAGGAAAGGGCGATGTAGCAAACTAGATATAAGTATTTCCCTTAGTTAAGAACCAAGGTATCAATCCAGTAGGAGGAACACACAAGTTTGCAATGATATCACCTACACAAACAAACAAATACTTGCACCCAATACGATAAAGGGGTTGTCAATCCCTTCACGGTTACTTGCAAGGATGAGATCTGATAGAGATAGGTATAAAAGATAAAAAAGTACAAAATAAAGTAAAGGTAAATAAATTGCAACAAGGTATTTTTGGGTATTTTTGGTTTTATAGATCTGAAAATAATATAATAAGAATAGACCCCGGGGCCATAGTATTCACTACTGGCTTCTCTCTTGAAAGAACGCATACGGTGGGTAAACTAATTACTGTTGAGCAATTGATAGAAAAGAAAATAATTATCATGATATCTAAGGCAATGATCATGAATATATGCATCACGTCCATGACAAGTAGACCGACTTCCACCTGCATCTACTACTATTACTCCACACATCGACCGCTATCCAGCATGCATCTAGTGTATTAAGTTAACAAGAATGGAGTAACGCCTTAAGCAAGATGACATGATGTAGAGGGATAGATCCAATCAATATGAATAAACCCCACATTTTTATCCTTAATGGAAAAAAATACAAATACATGTCTTGTTCCCTTCTGTCACTAGGATTGAGCCCCACAAGATTGAACCCATTACAAAGGACCTCTCCCGTTGCAAGAAAAATCAATCTAGTTGGCCAAACCAAATCAATAGACCAGGGAGAAATACAAAGCTATCTTAATCATGCATAAAAGACTTCATAGAAGACTCAAATAATATTCACAGATAATCTGATCATGAACCCAAATACATCGGATCTGAACAAACACACCACAAAAGAAGATTACATCAAATAGATCTCCAAGAACATCTAGGAGAACATTGTATTGAAGATCAAAGAGAGCACTACTAGGGAAAACCTTATACGCGGAGGCTTAGCTGTAGCGCTGGTTATAGCGAGGGCTACTGCTACTTAACAGTAGCGCGTGGTTATCAAAGGCGCTACTGCTACCTTCATAGTGGTAGTGCGGCTACATGAAAACGCGCTACGGCTGTTGCGACCACACCTTGGCCGATATCCTAGGTATAGTAGTAGCGTTGTTCAAGATCCCATGCTACTGCTAAGAAAATAGTGGTAGTGCATTTTCCAGGGACAGTGGTACAACTAAGTTTGTATTGTGCCACATGGCGGGCCCCACTTAGCAGCAGCGTGGTTGGCAGGAACCTGCTACTACTAGTTTTTTTAGCAGCAATGCGTTTTCCCTACCCTCAGTGCTGCTAAGGTGCAGCAGTCACCTTTTCTACCCCTCCCCCTCCCCCAACCTCTTTTGCTTCAATTTTCCCTCCCACCTCCTCTCTCCCTCACTTTGCTTCTTCCTCACTACTTCTTGTCCCCCCATTACTATCTTTCTTCTACCTCTCTTTCTCTCTCTTTAATGCTCCTAGCTAACTACACCACCTCCATTAATGCAACTCCTTTCTATTTTCCCTCACTTTTCCTCCCCTCCACTAGTTAGAGCCATCTCCTTCCCCAACTGGCTAGGTAGATCTACCCATTTAATGAAGCGACCTATGTACCTCACTAACTAGATCTAGCCATGTCAAAACTAAGCTTTGTCCACTTTGGATCACTCCCTAGGTGCGTGGCGACACCGATCGACCTCATCACCATCCTCGATCTCTATCCCGAGATAGGTGAGTAAAAATGTGTGCTTTGTAAGAATGGAAATATGTGTGTGTGTATGTGTGTGTGCGCGCGCGATATGACCTAATTGGGGGAAATTGTGCTTGTGCCATGAGTTGCCGCCGAATTGTGCTTGAGTTGCCGATGTTTTGCCAAAATGTCGATTTATTTACGTTTCGGCAAATTTTGGGCAAACTCTATATGTCCTATTTTCAGGGAAGATCATGCCAAATTTTTGTATGACTTTGATGCATGCACGCATTTTTATAATCAATTTTCTTATTATTAGCATAGGCGATCATGATGGTCAATGGAATGATGGTGGAAAGGTGGTTGCGAGCGGCGGTGCAGGTTATGGATGAAAATAACTGAACAAAGATTTTATGTCCATGTCAAAGATGCAGAGGAGGAGTTTGGCTCGACCCTTATGAGGATGGTCGTTTGAAGGCACACCTGCTAATGACAATTTCATGGATGGCTATACTTGGTGGATAATTGAAGATCATGATGAGGAGGACGCCGACGGGGCGGCCAATGACGACATGAGGCCAAACGAAGAGTTGAACGATAATGGCGGCGAAGAAGAGGCCGGACATGGCGGTGGAAAAGATGGGGACACGCCGTAGCCTTAGTTGCTACTAAGTTCAGTCGTCTGGGACCCTCATGTTCAAGACCTGCTTTGCAAGAAGATGAGTACTGATAGAGCTACTTATAGAGAGGAGGCCAAGATGGAGGAACTGGAAGTAGACTCGAACACTCCATTGTGTGATGGTTGCGATCCCGAGGTGACCAGCTGGAGTTTCACGCTAGAACTTCTGAAGACGAAGGCTAAAAACAAATGGACCGACAGTAGCCTCGATGAGCTTCTCAAGTACCTTCACCGACAGTAGCCTCGATGAGCTTCCCAAGTACCTAAAGAAGGTTCTTCACACGGGGAATCTATGTCCTACTAGTGTGGATAAGGCCAAGAAGATCATTTGCCCTCTTAATCTGCCGCACATTAGATACCATGCATGCATCAATGATTGCATCATTTATTGGAAGGAGCATGAAGAAAAAACCAGTTGCTCGTTGTGCAATGCTTCTCGATACAAGAAGGTCCAAAAGAAATCTCCCTAGAAAATTTTATGGTACTTGCCGATCACTTCCCATCTACAATGTTATTACGTAGATCCTAAGGAAGCAACGCTCATGCGTTGGCACGCTGAGAGGAAAAATCCCGACGATGGAGATTATCCGAAGCTGAGACACCTCGCGGATACAAGACAGTAGAGAGCGTTCAATGACGAATATCGATATTTCACATATGATGCAAGTAACATCGTGCTTGGCGTGAGTACCGATGGCATGAATCTATTTGGCAACCAGAACACCAACCATAGCACATGGCCCGTGTTTGTATGGATGTACAACCTCCCTCTGGTTGTGCATGAAGTCAAAGAACATACACATGAGCATGTTGATTCAAGGGCCGAAACAATCAGGAAAAAATATTAATCTGTATTTGGGGCTACATCAAGAGGAGTTAGACACGGTATGGAAAACACCGACCAAGACATGGGACACTAGCAAAGGAGAGTATTTCTATATGAGAGTTGCGCTGATGATGACGGTGCACGACTATCTCAGTTACAGATATGTGGCAGGCTAGGTGTGCCATGGATATTGTGGATGCATGCGGTGCATGGATGATACGATGTCTCACCAGCTAACGAAAGATGGGGGGTCTGTGAAAATCATCGCCATGGGGCATCGAAGATGGCTCGCGAAGGATGACCTATGGAGAAACCATGGAGATCTATTCAATTGTGAGGCTGAGTATCGAGGACCTCAACATAAGCGGAGTGGCGCCAAAATCAATGAGCTATTGAAAAACTGGGAACAGTACCCCGCACCAGGAAAGATGATGAAAAAGCCGCTGAAGCTGCTGTTGAAGGTATGGAAAACGAGGTCTGTTTTCTGGGACTTGGAGTACTGACCCAAACTCAACATGCCTCATTGCCTTGATCAAATGCATATCACGAAGCATGTCCTTGAGAGCCTGCTTGCAACACTTATGAACATGTCGTATAGGACCAAGGATGGGCCAAAGGCAAGAAGAGACTTGGAAGATTTGAACATCAGGGTAGATCTCCACATGCCGCCCCTTAAAAAGTCAGATGAGACAGAGACAAAGGCGCGAGACAAGGGCAAAAAAGTGAACAAGAAGGATGAGAATGATTGACCCCTTTCTTGCTTTACCTTATGTTCAAAGGAGATCAATCAATTCTTCAAGTGCCTTAGCGGAATCAAATCTAGTTCCAGTTACGGTGGGACGATAAGCAGATTTGTAGACAGGAAGAAGAAAAGGTTTAGTGGGATGAAGCCGCATGACTGGCATGTGATGATGATGAAGATACTACCTGTTGCCCTTAGAGGGATAATGGACGACCGTGTCCGTAACACGCTTATTTGTCTGTGCAACTTTTTTTATGTTATCTCTCAAAAGTCGATCAATGTGAAGTAGCTCTGAAGGCTACAGGAAGAGATCATTGTGATACTAAATGAGCTTGAGATGTACCCCCCCCCC
>NC_041382.1:346776123-346810526 GCF_002162155.2 Triticum dicoccoides
CACGTTCTTTGACATCATGGTGCATCTATGTGTCCACATTGTGGACGGCATAATAGACCTGGGGCCGACATTCCTTCACAACATGATGTCGATCGAGAGGATGAATGGGGTCATCAAAGATTCATTCATAACATGTCCCGTCCAGATGGAAGCATCGTCCAGGGCTATCTGACCCAAGAGTGCATCTCTTTCTACAAGAATTATCTATATGGCGGAGACCCTGTTGTGGGTTTGCCCGTTAAGTAGCACCTTGGGAGGCTCAAAGCAGAAGGTCACTCCAACGGTCGCAGGGAACTACATGTAGGTTACTTGGACCGCAATGACTTTGTCATAGCAAAGTTAGTAGTGCTACATCACCTAGATGTGGTACATCCTTTCATGATACTGCACAAAGGGACCATCACAAAGAAGTATCATGACCAGGGGTTATGCATGACGAATGCCGAAGTTATTAGAGAGCACAACTCCACTTCCCTGCATTGGTTCAAAGAGCATATTCTTGCTAATCCCCCAGAAGTGGGCTCTACGGACGGATTGCGCATATACGCCTTAGCACATGGCCCCGCGGCCAACCTCACAACCTATCAGGCATACAATATAAACAAATATATGTTCTACAAGGAGGCCAAAGATATAAACAGTGATTTTCAGAACTCAAGGGTGACGATGGAATGCATGAACGACGACAACGCCACAACTGAAACATTCTACAGAAGGGTCGAGGAGATCTGGGAGCTTGACCAATCTGGACTGCATAGTACGACAATGTTCTGTGTCAGATGGGCTAAGAATGTTGAAAAGAAAACCGATATTTCACTACCATGTTTATACCCGATGCCAAGAGCGCTGCCATGAACACCATCACAAAAAACGAGCCACGAGTACACGTTAAGCACGTGACACAATGCTTCTTTGTAACCGACCCGAGCAATCCCAGTCATGTTGTCGTGAGGAGAGGCAGAAGGAACATCATCGAAATGGACCATGCATCTTTGTAACAAGAAGGGAAAGATGCTCACTCAAAAATTAAAACGTCGACGCTGAGAAACCATGCATCATTTACATGTGTATGTGTGTGTGTGTGGTGAAATGATGTGTAATATATATCATCGTCTGAGTTATATACATTGTATCTGATCCGATCCCCTTCTTCCCGGCTCGGTCTTCTTTTGGAAAAGAAAAAAAAAGAGAAAAAAGGAAGGAAAGAAGAAAATGAAATGATTACAAAAGAAAATTAAAGGATTAGAAAAGAAAAATGAAAAAGTTGAAAGGAAATTAGAAAAATAAAATGAAAATAAGAAAGCAAAAGGAGAACATGAAAAGAAAATACACAGGAATAGCACTAGCGCTGGTTTAGACCCGCGCTATAGCTAACTTAGCTGTAGCGCGGGTACGCAAATCCCGCGCTACTGCTAAATGAGCTATAGCGCGGCTCTAAACCAGCGCTACTGCTAACTTTGACTTAGCTAGCGCACGGGCTCCCTTCCTCCCCCAAATCCTCTCTGCCCTTGCTGCCTGAGCCCCCGCCCTCGCCGCGCCCCAGCCCGAAGCGCCACCGGAGCCCCTGCCCTCGAGCGCCGTGGGAGGTCCTACATTCGAGCGCCACCGGAGCCCCTGCCTCATCGCTGTTGAGGGAGTCCTGGATTATGGGGTCCTCGGATGTCTGGCCTATGTGACGTGGGCCGGACTGATGGGCCACGAAGATATAAGATAGAAGACTTCCTCCTATGTCTGGATGGGACTCTCCTTTGCGTGGATGGCAAGCTTAGCGTTTGGATATGAAGATTCCTTCCTCTGTAAACCCACTCTATACAACCATAGGCCCCTCCGGTGTCTATATAAACTGGAGGGTTTAGTCCGTAGAGGCAATCACAATCATACATGCTAGACATCTAGGGTTTAGCCATTACGATCTGGTGGTAGATCAACTCTTGTAATCCTTATAGTCATCAAGATCAATCAAGCATGAAGTAGGGTATTACCTCCATCGAGAGGGCCTGAACCTGGGTAAACATTATGTCCCCCGTCTCCTGTTACCTGGGTAAACATTGGGTAAACATTGGGACCCCCTACCTGAGATATGCCGGTTTTAACACCGACATTGGTGCTTTCATTGAGAGTTCTGTTGTGACGTCAAAGATAGGATTAATGGCTCGCCTTGTTATCAAGGATAGTATCACCTCCGGAGGATCCCTGGCCTCAAGCCAAACCCTCCAGCTGGGCGGCTTTACCATGACCGCCTGGTCGCCCATTAAGCCGATGATGACTTCTCAGGTCATCGAGAATCATCTCCATGTTGGCTCCGAATACTCCAGACAGATGGATCTGGCGGAGTGGTCATCTTTAAACGAACTCCTGGCTCACATCGCCGCCATGGGGGTCCCTGTAGACTATGATCAGATTGGGCTTAAACCCGATCAGAGAGAAATCAAATCTCCGCCGATCACCCATCATATAGCGGTTGTGGAGGAGCAAACAATTCTTCCCCTATGTTGAAGACGAACTATGTTTGGATTTCCGAGCTCGAAGAGCCGGATAACTGTCTGCGGAACGACACTCCTAGTCCTCCAAACCTGGAATCGGGCGTTGGGCCTAGGAAATCGTCTGACATCCCGGAGCCCAATCTAATAAGCTCGGAAGTTTTTTAAGATCCGGACTCCAAATTGGGTTAGGATTCAGATTTAAAGCCACCCACCCACCACAAGAAATATTTACCAAGCAATTCCGGCCGCCGGATATATGCAACCTCATGTAAGTACAACAACAGTCTCAGGAAATAGTCCATCACTTTTGGGCCAGATTCCTCCTTGTCAAAGACAAGATTAAAGATTGCCGCGACGAAGACGCGATTTTAGTATTCTGCAATAATTGCTCGGACGAAGGAATCCTCAACGCCATAAACCGCCGTCGCGTATTACACTTCGCTGACTTGGAAACCATCATACAGAAGTACTGTGCAATGGAAAGCGGTTGGAAAACCCAGACAACTCGCTGGGAACCCTCGCGGGGCACCCGACCCCATAGTGAAGAAAACTAAGCCCATTACGGGACGTGGAACCATTCTTCAGGGATGGCTTGATAGACCATGTAAAATACACATGACACCGGATACCGTAGCCACCCACAGCCTTAGAGCATGTTGGATACTCTGGCAAGTGGCCAAGAGCGGCGAGGATATCCTCACTAAAAACACCTCAGAGCGACAAACCCCAGAGGGCGATGACCTCAGGGTATTGACGGTCTTCGAGACTTTCGCTTCAAATAATCGATGCAAGAGGGCACTCCGCGACCTCGCCGAAGTCTGCCAAGTCGCAACAATAAACCCTTGGAACGACATAGCCATAACTTTCAACGCCAGCGACAAACCAAAATTCCGGTCAGTCCGGGCACCAACCTCCTTGGTCCTTAATCCAATTGTGGATGGCTTTCGTCTCACTAAAGTGCTCATGGACGACGGCAGCGGACTAAACCTCATCTACGAGGACACACTCAATAAAATGCAAATAGACAGGAGCCGCATCGAGCAAAGTAATAGGACCTTCCGAGGAATCATTCCCAGTCGGGAGGCACGATGCGCAGGGAAAATTACACTCGACGTGGTATTCGGCACGACGGAGAACTATCGGTCCGAAGAGATAACCTTCCAAGCGGCCCCTTTCAAACAGTGGATATCACGCCCTGTTGGGGCGAGATGCATTCACATTCTTTCAAGTTATACCCCATTACGGGTATATGAGCTCAAGATGCTCGGGCCCAGCGGTATTATCACTATTGCCAGTGATCCGGACATAGCCCTGTGTGCCGAAAACAAAGCCGCGTCCCTGACCCTTGAGGCACTGTCCGAGGCCCTCGCGGCCGAAGAGTTAACCGCCCTACGCTCCATGGTGGATTGGGACGACATAATCCTTGATAAGAGGCCCAAATCCACCTCCTTTAAACCAGCGGATGAAGTAGTCAAATTTCAAGTCCACCTGACGGACCCCAAGAAGAAAGCTTCCATCGGAGCACAACTGGACCCAACGGTTGACGCTGCACTACGACCGTTCCTACACGAGAACCGGGACATATTCGCCTGGCACCATTCTAATATGCCAGGAATCCCACACAGGTTCGCCGAACACAGCCTCAATATATTGAAGGGATATAAGCCAGTCAAGCAAACATTGCGGCGCTTTTCCGAACCCAAACGACAAGCTATGGGGGAGAAGCTAGCCAAGTTAATCGAGGCCGGATTCATCCGAGAAATAAAACACCCGCACTAGCTAGCAAACCTAGTGATGGTACCTAATAAGGATAAATCCTAGCGCCTATGCGTTGATTTCAAAGACCTCAATAAGGCTTGCCCTAAGGATCCCTTCCCCTCCCCCGCATCGATCAGATTATTGACGCTACGGTACGACACGACTCATTGTGTTTCCTTTACGCATACTCCGGATACCATCAAATCAAAATGAAGGAGTCAGATCAAGCCGCAACGGCATTCATTACCCCATATGGGCCTTTCTACTTCAACACTATGCCCTTTGGGCTTAAAAACGTCGGTGCCACCTACCAACGCATGATTCAAACATATGTGGACGACGTTGTCATCAAGACTAAACACGTCGAGTCATTAATAGATGACATGCGTCTCACATTCGACAACCTCATGACATATGACATCAAGCTCAATCCAAAAAAGTGTGTTTTCGGTGTTCCCGCTGGAAAACTGTTGGGCTTCATCATTTCCAAAAGAGGAATTGAGGCAAATCCAGCCAAAATCCGAGCTTTGTCACAATTGGCTACACCAACAGACCTTAAACAGGTCGAAAAACTAGCCGGATGTGTGGCAGCTTTAAGCCACTTTATCTCCAGACTAGGAGAAAAAGCATTGCCACTTTATCGCCTTCTCCAACACACCGACCACGTTGAGTGTACGGATGCGGCAATGATCGGACTGGAAAAAATTAAGGCTCTTTTAGCGAGAAACCCAATCCTGGACGCACTGAACGTCGGCGAACCGATGTTATTATATATCTCTGCAACACACTAGGTGGTGAGCGTAGTGCTCATCGTTGAGCGAAAGGAGGATGGACACAAGTTCCCACTTCAGAAACTGGTATACTACGTATCCACTGTCTACACACCATGCAAATCCCGGTACCCTCATTACCAAAAGATAGCATATGCGGTCTTCATGGCATCCCGGAAGCTACGACACTACTTCCAAGATTGCTCGATCACGGTGGCTTCTGAAGTACCACGCAATGGCATAATAAACAACTGCGATGCTATGGGCCAGATTGCCAAGTGGGCCATTGAGCTCCTGCCATTCGACATAACATACAAACCACGCCGAGCCATTAACTCCCAAGTATTGGCCGACTTCGTCACCGAATGGACAGAGGCCGAACTCCCTAAAGAGTACGGTACATACTCCAACTGGGTCATGCACTTCGATGGCTCTAAAATGCTGGCCGGCTTAGGAGTGGACGTCGTCTTAACGTCCCCCACTAGAGACGCAGTCCAGTACGCACTCCAAATATTATACACAGATTAAAACAATGCAGCCAAATACAATGCCTTATTGCACGGTCTTCGGATGGCCACCTCCATGGGCATACAACGCCTGGAGGTGCAAGGGGATTCAAATCTCACGATATCTCAAATAAACGGAGACTTCGATGCCAAAGATCCGAAGATGGCAGCCTATCATAACGCCATACTGAAAATATCAGCTCGGTTCGAGGGACTCGAGTTTCATCATGTGGCTCGAGAAAGTAATCAAGCGGCGGATGTCCTTGCTCGCATGGGCGCCAAGCGTGACCCCGTCCCACCTAACATCTTTCTAGAAAGGCTCTTCAAGCCATCTGTGGTGTGCCAGGATGAGTGCTGCCACACCAGTCTGGATCCGATCATACCCCCAGGTTCCGAACACAATACCGATATCATCAGGGGTTGAGCCATCGAACTAACACCATCGGCCCATCTAATAATGGCAGTAATTGCCCCATGGACTGAACCCTTCTTGGCCTAGCTTAATAGGCGAGAGCTCCCTGAGGATCAGAATGAGGCTCGCTGCATTGTTCGGCGCTCGGAAGCCTACAAGGTCCATGACGGAGAGCTCTACAAGAAAAGCGCTATCGGAGTCCTTCAAAGATGTATCTCCGAAGAAGAGGGACGGCAGATCCTGGCCGAAATCCATGCTGGTCTTGCCAGTCACCACGCCGCGGCTCGGGCCATCGTAAGTAAAGCCTTCCATACAAGTTTCTTTTGGCCGACAGCTCGAGAAGATGCACTAGACCTTGTCCAACGTTGTGTCGGATGCCTGCTTTTCGCCAATCAAAGCCATATGCTGCCTACCGCTCTACAAACAATCCCCATTACTTGGCCTTTTGCGGTCTGGGGGCTGGATATGGTCGGACCCCTTAAAGGAGGAAGCCATAAGAAAAAATATCTGCTGGTCATGGTAGATAAATTCACCAAGTCGATATAGGCCAAACCAGTTATAACGGCTGAAGTCGGACCAGTGATAGACTTTATATCCGGTGTCGTCCACCGTTATGGTGTCCCACACAACATCGTCATCGATAATGGCTCCAATTTTACAGCCGATGAAGTGAAAACCTGGTGTGCTAACTTGGGCATTAAGCTCAATTACGCCTCCGTCTATCACCCACAAACAAACGGTCAAGTCGAGCGAGCTAATGGTCTTATCATGAGAGGCATTAAGCCTAGACTAGTACGGTCTTTTAAAGAATCAGACAAGCACTAGGTTGAGGACCATGACCAATCGCACTACCGGATACACACCATTCTTCATGGTGTACGGTGCAGAGGCCGTTTTGCCCTGCGACATCATTCATGACTCACCTCGAGTGCACATGTACGAAGAGAGAGAGGCCGAGCTGGATCGGCAGGAGAGTCTAGATGCCCTGGAGGAGGAGCGCGACGTTGCGAAAGCCCGCTCTGCATTCTATCAACAACATGCTCGCACATACCAAAACAGAGAAGTGCGGGCCAAGAATTATAATGTTGGTGAACTCGTTCTACGCTTGCCAGAGAAGGAAAAGGATAAACTCAAGCCCAAGTGGGAGGGTCCCTTCATCATATGAAGTTCTCACTGGAGGAGCGTACCGCCTGCGTGATGCATCGGACAATCGCTTAGAGCCGAACCCATGGAATGCCGTCAGACTCTGAAGATTCTCCGCCTAGTGCCGTACTCTTTGTTCGTCTTCTTCTCCCTTTGTTTCCATTTTTTCTCTCTTTAATTTTTTCTGTAGCTCTATAGGTCTTGTGCGGCCAAACCGCACACCCATGACCCGCACATCCTTAAATGTATACGCTCATAATACCTGGGGGCTTCTTTTACAGAAGCTTATTATTATTTTCGGAGCATCAAGGTCACCACATATGTGTCCTTTCCTCATATGTACCTTTTCTTCGGCATTATATGCACCGTTATGACTTAAGTTTTTGTGAAGCTGGGTTGCCTGGCTCCTATGCTTATGCCCTACGTTCCCGTTTGTTTGGCTAGGGCATAAAGGTAGCACCTCTACGATTGTTATAGTCGGGTCATCTCGACTTGTACCTCAGACTGGGTGAAGCCAAAAGCTAGCGTTCTTGATGGAATATTAGGTCGGTGGAATAAAGACGTTATACCCTAATTACACTGTGAACCGCCAGATGTTACGTATACTGCAATTTTTCAATCACAGTTCGGGTGTGCATACTAACGCATGTCCACCCAGGGAAAGGAACCCTTAACGGAACTATTCTACCTGGAAGATGTTTCTTACAATCAATAAGTAATATAACATAGCTAGCCGGATACAACTTGTCTCATCAAGCAACTATGACCCCTATGCATGGTTTCCACGCATACCCGAGGCTATGCTGCCGATCCGGTATTTGGAAACACTCCGCACCTTCGGGTCCAGAGGTCAAAGTGAAAAGGTCTGCCATGACAATCGTTTTACAATCCGGCTAGGGACAAATTTGTCAATTTAAGTACATAGTCACTTGGACTCAAAAACTTCTTCCTCCGAGGTCATATACCAAACTAACTGGAATTTCTTGTCCATCTGACCCTCGAGGTCCAACCCGGGCCATATGATTCGGATTAAGCTTGGTGTGCCGTGTTTTTACCATGGCCCAGGCCTCGTGCGCACCTTCTTGGCAGGCTGATATCTTCCATAAGGGAAAGCGCCGCCGAGACCCTTGGAATAGCTTTACAAGCTCCTCCATACTTCCTGGAGGGGAGGTGGATGGCCACAAAGCTTTGGCGATGCTCCACATTGCTTGCCGAGCTCGCCCGTGCACTTGGGACAGCTCTTGCAGCAGATCGCCTTGTGCTCCAGACATTTCCTCTTCAGGACGACCAGTCAGCACACCTGCAGACATAGATCTGTCAGCTCATTTTTTTGCTGAATTATACGGATGTAGGTTCAAAAGCATATTGAATATGCCGCCTCGTAGCCTCCTATTTTCCTTTATGGCATCAACTAGCTGGGCTCGTATATCTTTTATATTTTCGCCCAGCAGGGTGTTGTAATCCTGCAGCTTGTTCTTATCATCCCTGACTCGTGTCAGCACATGTTCGCCTGCGGCCTGTCACCTTTCGGCCTCTTGTTTATCCGCCTGTGCAGCTTTCAGTTCCTCTTTGAGTTGATCTGCGGATCCTGTCATAAAAAATGCAACGGTATTCACATTACTGGCACATGATTATAATTTCTCTGGATGACGGGGAATATTACCAGGCGGTGCCTTCTTGGACTTCTCCAGTTCGGCGGTAACAACAACTAGTTGAGACCGACACTTTTCCAGCTCATGAGATAGCATGTTCTTCTTCTCTGTGAGTACTTGATTATACAATGATCCTTAAATCAGTTGTTTCAACTGTTTCAAGTCTCAAGGGCTACTGGTACATCATTACCAGATCTGTACAATCCGTACTTACCGGCATATCTTCCAAATGCTAGTCAGTGGCTCTGGCAAGCCCGTCCTGAGCAGCTTGGATGTACGCATCAGCTGAGCTGAAGGCATTGAATGCCTCCTTAGTAAAATCAGGGTTGCGAAGAACGGCCCTCCGACGCTGATGATTCATGGCACTCTCCACTTCAGTGTTCGCGACGGATATCCGAATCCCCTGAAGGAGGACAATCCGGCGTCGCTCCCGTGTCAGCCCCGCCCTAGAGGTAGGGTCTGGAACCTGATTGGTGGAGGCGCGACCGGCAGGATCCCCAGACATAGTCCGGCGAACAGTCTTCCTGATAAAACATAGCGGACAATTTCACGGTTTGATGTGACTGCCAGAGGGCATATTTAAATCCATAGCTCTTTGATGAAGGATTGGCCGTGTTGTCATTTGCCTTCCTCTTCAAAGACCCACCTGGCATAGGAGCTGCTCTCTTATGAGATGCCTCTGGTGCGGCATGATGCGCCGAGCGCCTCCCCTTTGGAGCACGAGACAGCGCGGTGGGTGAGGCATAACGAGGAAGCTCTTTCAGAGGAGGTGTCTCCTGGTTACTTACATGTGAGGCAGGAAGGAGGCCAGGATAATCAGCCACG
The DNA here is from genome assembly GCF_002162155.2 of Triticum dicoccoides. Classification (NCBI taxonomy): domain Eukaryota; kingdom Viridiplantae; phylum Streptophyta; class Magnoliopsida; order Poales; family Poaceae; genus Triticum; species Triticum dicoccoides. The sequence continues at coordinate 346,785,673 of NC_041382.1, forward strand.
ATGGGCACTTCTGTGCCGTCATAGCTCGCCTAGTAGAAGACTCCCTCTTTGAGTTTTACAAATATGTCCGGATCCTCTTCAAATCCAGGATCGAGGTCCCGGTTATGGTCCTCCGGCTGTGGAGCGAGACTATAAATCTCCGTGATAACCTTCCGCCATTCCTATTGAGAATGGACGGGTAGATGTCTATTAAAAATGACTCGGGGAAAGGATTGAGTAAGGAGGTGGGATTAAAACTCACCCAGCTAGGGGTATTGTACATAGAGAATCCCTCTTGGCGTTTGAGATGAGTAAACTCCTCTTTTTCCCCTTTATACAAATCTGCGAATATTGTGGTCAGGGCGGCAGGGGTATGCAGATCCTTCTGTCTGCAGCATGAGGCGTCATCTTCCCCATTATAGTGCCACATAGGGAGCCCTCTAAATTGGAGTGGCTGAACACCTCGCTTAATGGAAATTGCCATTACCTCGATTATTGATAATCCGGACTAGGCAAGTGTCCTTATCCTGCCCATTAACATCTTGACCTCCGCACTATCTTCCTCCTCGACGCCCCGAGGGCGCCAGCTGTGGTGCTTCTGTAGTGGAGCGCCAGAAAACTCAGGAAGGCCTTGCCGGATTGGGTCTGAGAGAACGACATCCTCGATATAGAACCACTCTGAGGGACACTCTTCGGACACCTTCTTAGGCATGCCGGATAGGTATTCGGTTCCGGTTATGCGCCATATCTCGGCGCCGCCCACCTCGAATATAGATCCCTTTTGGGAGTGAGGGACAAGGCAGAACAGTTTCCTCCATAGCTCAAAATGAGCCTCGCAGCCCCGGCACATCTTTCTCCTGATAAAGGGTAAACAGAAAGGTTACAGTTGGATGTGACTGCCGAGGTGCATACTTGCAAATTCATACCTCTTTTATGAAGGCTCGGCCGTATCTTGCTTTGCCTTCCTCTTGGAAGGCTTACCTGGTATGTGGGACGCTCTCTTTGAAGACGCTCCCAGGGCAGCATGGCGAGCCGAACGCTTCCCCCTCTATCCACAGGACAGTGCGGTGGGTAAGGAGGAATGAGAAAAATCTTTTGGATAAGGTGTCTTTGGATTACTTACGCGTGAAGCAGGAAGGAGTCCGGGATAATCGGCGATAATGGGTACATATGTACCGTCGTAGCTCATTTGATAAAATACTCCATCCTCAAGCTCCACAAATATGTCTGGATCTTCCTCATATCCGGGGTCAAGATCCCGGTTGCGATTCTCTGGCTGAGGGGCAGGGTCATGGATCCCCTCGATAGCCTTTCGCCATTCCTATTATGAGCAAGATAAGATGCTGCCTGTAGAGAATGATTCAGAGTAAAATAATGGAGCTGAACCTTACCCAGCTGGGAGGATTATACATGGAAAACTTTTCTCGGATTTGGAGACGGGTGAACTCCTCCTTCTCCCCTTTATACAGCTCGGCCAGTATTTTGGCTAGGGCGGTAGGAGTCTTTTGTCCCTTTCAGCCATAGCACTAGGCGTCGTCTTCTCTGTTATACTGCCACATGGGCAGCCCTCTGTATTGAAGTGGCTGGACCCCCCGCGTTATCGAAATCGCCATCACCTCAGCTACTGACAATCCGGACTGTGCAAGCATTTCAATCTTGCCCAGCAGCAGGCTGATCTGTGCGCTATCCTCTTCCTCGAGGCTCTGAGGGCGCCAGCTATGGCATTTCTTCAGGGGAGCGTTTGAAAACTCAGGGAGGCCCATGTGGACAGGGTCGGGTAGAGCGACTTTGTCGATGTAGAACCATTCGGACGGCCACTCTTCGGGAGCTTTCTTTGGCGTGCCGGATAGGTATCCCATCCCGGCGATGCGCCACACTTCGGATCCTCCCACTTCAAAAATTGACCCACCTTGATTGCGAGGGATGAGGCAGAACAGTCTTCTCCACAAATCAAAATGGGCCTCGCAACGCAGGAATAGTTCGCATAAAGCGACACAGCCCGCGATGTGCAGAATGGAGGCCGGAGTAAAATTATATAGCTGGAGGCCGTAGTACTCTAGAAGCCCTCGAAGGAATGGGTGAATTGGGAACCCCACGCCCCTCAGCAGATAGGGGACGAAGCACACTCGTTCTCCCGCAGACGGATTGGGGAAATCCTCCGCCGGGGTTTTTCCATTAAAGGAAGCCAATCCTGCTCAAACAGGGACCAGATCTGTAGGAGGAAGAAATCCTTGCATTTGCAGTTTTGCTAATTGGCTGTGGGGCATGGAGCACCTCTCCCACTCGCCCCTCTCTAGGTTGGAACGGGAAGAGGAGCTGGGAATGTTGGCCATGTTGGAATGGTTTTTCCTAGCAGTGCCTGAGGATTTTATCCACGTGATGCTGAAAGGATCTGAGATCCAATCTCTTTAAATAGACACTCTTTCTTGCAAAGCTAGGGTGATATTTGCAAAAAATACCCTGACTATCCACATTTGCCTGACACGTGGAAGATGAAGTCATAAATGCACAGAAGCCGAGGGGAGTGGCGTTGAATTGAAAGCCGAACACCCTACTTGGAGGACGTCGGAGGAGGAATCCGCCTTGCAATGCCGAAGACAATCTGAGCGCCGAACACCTCGTCATTGAAGCCTGGTTCGAGGGCTACTGAGGGAGTCCTGGATTAAGGGGTCCTCAGGCGTCCGGCCTATTAGCCATGGGCCAGACTGATGGGCTATGAAGATACGAAGACCGAAGACCGTACTCGTGTCCGGATAGGACTCTCCTTGGTGTGGAAGGCAAGCTTGGCGACCGAATATGTAGATTCCTTTCTTTGTCACCGACCTTATGTAACCCTAGATCCTCCTGGTGTCTATATAAACCGGAGGACTTAGTCCGGATAGCATACTCATTATCATAGCCATACAAGCTAGACCTCTAGGGTTTAGCCATTACGATCTTGAGCTAGATCAACTCTTGTAATACTCATATTCATCAATATCAATCAAGCGGGACGTAGGGTATTACCTCCATAGAGAGGGCCCGAACCTGGGTAAAACATCATGCCCCTTGTCTCATGTTACCATCGAACTTAGACGCATAGTTCGGGACCCCCTACCCGAGATCCGCCGGTTTTGACACCGACACTCGCCTCATGGGGCTTGGCCCCTCGTGAGGATCTTGTCTTGATGGTCACACAGATGGGCTGTACCAGGCCATCGATGGAGCCACGCCGTGGGCTCTGGGCAGGCAAGTCTTGGTACCCTGGTTCCCAGAATGCCCATAGTAGCCCCCAGGCCCAAGGCACGATCGGACTTGGTTCGAGGCAAAACCAAAGGGCAAGGGCGAAGCGCCACGACCCCCAATTGCCTGCGGACTAAGTCGACGAGTGGCGCTTAATGGGAAGTTGGCATATCCACTTCCCCATGCCACCTCAGCAACTGTCCGACTTGACAACTGCCTGGCATACGCGGCCCAACCATCATTGCCCACTGTGGTTGCCTTCTCCTCCCCTTACTTCTAGCGAGCTTGCGCCTTCTTCACCAGATTCCACACCAGCTCCAATCCACTCTGCCGTCATGGCTCCCAGGACGAAGAAGGGGAATGCCCGTGTGGCCACGGATCGCTCGTCGGGGCCGGAACTAGTGCTAGACTAGTCCACGGTGATCATCCAGGAGGGGCTGGACAAGGTCCGGAAAGCCCTTGCCACCGATTCCAACGAGTGGAAGGCGACGACGGTCTAGCCTACCTCCCGGGCTATAGTTGATATGGAGGCCACCGATATCCCCCATCATCTCTGTGCTCTCTTCGGCGGCCTCCTACCTCCGTTCTCTGATTTCTTCAACGTCGTGCTTCCGCATTACTAGATCCACGCGCTGCGTCTGGATCCTGGATCCATCATTCTTTTCTCTGCTTTCGCCTTCTTTTGTGAGGCCTTCATGGGCATTGCTCCATCCGTGGCCTTGCTCCGCCATTTCTTATCGCTCCACCTGGTCGACGGCAGGAAACGCTTTGGTGTGTGTCGTTGTAGGAGGTAGCGGCGACCGCCAGATTGGGAATCGACTTCACGCTCCGCCCGGATGCGAGGGGGTTCCGGAAGCAATGGGTGTATGTCAACGCCGCCATGCTCAGCCCGCTGCTCCTTCTTCCGTCAGTGCCAGTGGAACCAAGCTCTGGTTAGGGGCATGCGGACCTCGCCGACCCGCGTGTCACTCACATCTTGTCTAGGCTGGCCGAGCTGAAGCAGGCTGGGGTGACGATGGCGATGGTGGTGAAGGAATTCATTCGGCGGCGCATCGCTCCGCTCCAGTGCCTTACTCGCCTAATGTGGGCCTTCACCGGCCCTACGACCCCCATGAGGCATCAGGTGCCTTTGCTCCCCCTCAACACGTTGCGCAGGGTGCTGTAGCTCCTGACAGGTGGGGATCCCGCCATGCTTCTCCTAGAGGGATGCCCTTCGTACCATTGCCTGAACGGGAAGGCCTTCGCTGAGAAGCTGCCGCACTTCGACAAGTGGGAGCTGCTCCCCGAGGGACACGGGGTGCCTCATGACGACCCCCTCTTGGTGGCTCCTGTGCTCGTAGGTCTTGTGGTGCACGCTCCAGAGGTGGTCACGGGGGAGCAGGCACCACCGAGCGCGCTCGAGGCAGTTGCTGGTGAGCACGCACCACCGCGCGTTCCTGAGGTGACAGCCTCCACCCCCACATCCGGTATGGGAGGAGCTCAGGCCATGAACATAGCTTTCACCCCTGCCGTGACGGGCTACGCGGCAGCCTGCGGCGTGTCCTTTCTAGACCTCGGGGCACCCCGCAGGAGGAAGGGGTTTGGGAGCCACTGCGGCCCCATCCCACGGGCCGTCAAAAAGAGGAAGTGGATAGCCATGGATGAGTAAGTACCTTGCCCTCCTTGATCCTCACATATCGCGTCCTTTTTCTAAATTTTTCCCCTCAGGATCCCTTCTGTCGCGGAGGTGAGCCCGTCCGGAGCGCGACCTCCAGACGCCTCTATTCCGGTTGCGACCCCAGGCCTCTTGAGTCATGCGGCTGCGCGTGAGGTGTTGTCTGTACATGAGGCGAGGCCGCCCCTAGGGGGCTGTCAGAGTAATGGGCCACGGGTAGGCCAACCCGAGCCCCAGAACCTTTCAAGACATCGCGGCAGGCTGCGCCCCTCAAGACCCCAGGACGAAGAGCCGCCTTCTGAGAAGTCGGCGGCAAGACGGCCGACTGCCCACACACGGCCGAGTCCCAGGGACGACTTCAGGATAAGCCGACTCCTGACTGGCGACTTCCAGAGAAGCCGGCTTTGGGGAGTCGGCCCGCGACTCCAACGAGCCCATATCCTCATCAGGAGGGGCAGGACCGGGGAGTGGCTACAGTAAAGCCCGCTCCCGCCCCTTACTAAGGGCAAGCATGGCCACAGCACGCCGTACCAGGGGAGATCTCCGTGCGGCGTGGCACTATTGTCGTGCCAGCCCTGACATCAGCGCCGAAGGACCGAGTCCAGCGCCCACGACGACTTGTCTGTACGACCCTGGGGGGCGGGTCCCACCAGTCAGTGGGACCCTAGGAGGCGGTGAGTGCGCCAGCAGTCGGCCCCCGGAGTCGGCCAGACCCTCCCCCGGGGCCCACACACCATTAACCAGATGTGACGGAGAGTGGCAACAGTGATCGCCCGCCAGGCGGCGGGGCTGTTGCTACGACCCCATGAACAAGCCCGCGTCATCAAAAGCACGACTACAGTAATCAGCAGCCGGCAAGACCCGCCCGCGGCGGACGCAGCCTGTCGGCTCCGTACCTGGCCGGTTGGCGGGGCCCACCAGTCGGCGGGCCCCAGCAGTCAGCGGAGAAGACGGAGGCCAGAGGCACCGATGGCTGGGTCGGCGTCCAGTCGGATTACCATTGTACCCCTGGGGGGTAGGCCTATATAAACCCCCCAGGGCGCCCATGCAAAGGGTTGGAATCCATTAGCTCTAGACCAGATCATATAGGAGGGAGAGAGCTAGCCTTGCCCTCTCCTACCTCCAGGAAACAGCTCAAGGAGCAATCGTGTAAACACCTTGCCATAGTGATCATGGGGAGACCCCGCAGAGCAGCAGTAGGGGTATTATCTCCCCGGAGAGCCCTGAAGTTGGGTAAGATTCACCGCGTGCATGTCTGCGCCTCATCCCGTTTCCAGGCACCGGCGACGTTCTACTCGCCCCCACCATGATAAGCCATCCTTTGGCATATGTCGCACCCAACCCCCGAAATTTGGCGCCCACCGTGGGGCCTAGTGCACCGCCGTCCGGAGACCTGTTCTGGATGGGAACCCTTTTCCTCCCTGGCGAGCGCAGCCAGCCAGGCACGCTAGACGGAGTTTCCACCGATGCGCTGCGTGGCATTGAGATCGCCTGTGCAGCCAGCTGCCTCGCCGAACTTGTCGGGGAGGTTCGCCTCTCCGACGAACCTGCATCCAACGCAGGGACGGGCGGCTCCGAGAGCCTCCTCGCGGGCCTCCTCGATCAACTCCACATTTCCGGCGAGCCTGCCGTGGACTTGGAGTCTGTAGGCTCCATCGACCCGATGCTGGTCGACTCCGACACCGCGTCGCTCGACGCGTTCCCCACTAATGTGGTGTTCTACGACGAACCTCTCCCTCGCGCGGAGAGCGACGGAAGCACCGCCACCGAGGTGCTGGTCATCAGTCATGACGAGCTCCCCGACGGAGGAGCGCACGATCCGCTCGGCACGGCGCTACAAGACCTGACTACGCCCATTCTGGAAGACGCTGATGCGGAGACGTTGGAGGCGCGCCGCCTTCAGCGTGTCGAAGGCGCGAAGAAGCTGGCTAGCATGAGGCGCTTGTTAGAAGCCTACCAGCGAGAGATAGATCACGCTGTTGGCGGCTCGCCGGCCCCAGCGGGGCCGAGCCACCTTGGCGCGGTCCAGCAGCGCGGCGTAGCCATCGCCGACCTATTCGGGGCAAGCCGCCCCGTGTACGCTACACCAGCGGAGAACATCCGAGCCGCCCAGGCGGCGGCGGATGAGCTGGACAATTTCGAGGGCGAAGAACGCCGCCTGATGATGGAGCTTGTCCAGCGGCTCCTCGACGTGGCTACCGCGCAGAATGAGGTCGGCTGCCGCACGGAGGCGCCGCAGCGGCAAAACGACGACCTTCGCCGAGATCAAGGCGCGTCGTCTCGGACGCCGACTGGCGGTGCCCGAGGAAGAAGAGACAAGGATCCGGCTGTCAGCCACAGTCGGACTCACATTACCATAGAGCGCGACTGAGACGGCTGCCCGAGAGCAGTGGAACGACGAGACGACTGTCCACCTCCTCCTCCTCGCATGGAGAGGCGAGTCTCCCCGCCGCCTGTTGACCATCCGACTCTCGGCGACCGCCTTGGCCACCGAGAGGGAGTCGGAGAAAATGACGCCCCCCACCGGATCGACCGACTTCACCGATCCCTAGCACTGGAAGAAGAAGACGAGTTGGGTCCGCCTTGTTTCGGGCCCCGCATTCGAGACGAGCCCTTTCCCAGAGGGTTCACGCTCCCAAGAGACATGCCCAAGTATACCGGCTCCGTGAAGCCGGAAGACTGGCTGGTCGACTACTCCATGGCTGTCAGCATAGCAAACGGCAACAAGCGTGTCGCCGTAAAGTACGTTCTCCTCATGCTCCAGGGCACGGCTCGGACATGGCTGAACAGCCTAAAGCCCCGCAGCATCAACAGCTGGGTCGACTTCACCGAAGCATTCGTCCGCAACTTCACCAGCACGTACAAGCGTCCCCCAAGCCTCGACAGCTCTCCTTGTGCATGCAAGGCCCCGACGAGTCGACTCGCGATTACCTCACGCGTTGGGCCGAGCTTCGAAACTCCTGCGAGGGCGTGCACAAGGTGCAGGCCATCAAGTACTTCACAGCCGGGTGCAGAGAAGGCACCCTCCTCAAGCACAAGCTCCTCTGCGACGAGCCAGAAACCCTCGACGAGCTGCTGATCATAGCGGATAAGTACGCCACGGCCGACTCCTCCATGAAGGCGGAGATTCATGTCAGCGCAACTGGCAAAGTGGCCCCTCAAGCTCCAAGAACTCCGGCGGGAGACGCCAATCGGCGACAACAGCAGGGCGACCACAAGCGCAAGGCCCCGCAGCCGGCTTCTAGCAGCCGGCAGGTCGCGACCGTTGAAGCCCAGCAGCCGGATGGGCAGCCTCTGCCCAAGCGACAGAAAGGCGGCAAGCCCAACTGGTTGCCGGCCTTCTCCTACGAGCAGACTCTGGATGGACCTTGCAAGTTCCATAGCGGCGTGAAGCCATCGAATCACACCACCCGGAAGTGCCACTGGCTCACCTGGATCACCAAGGGAGACGGCCTCCCCCGCGTGCTGGGCAGCCGCCTCCGCCTCCGCCCCAGCAGCCGGCTGTCAGGCCAGTCGGCGCAGTACAAGACGAATACCCTAAAGAACACGGAGCCTATGTGGTGTTTACCAGTATGGCTGATGATCGACGCACCAGGCGGCTGCAGCGACAAGAGGTGAACGTAGTAGCATCAGAGACGCCAGAGTCCATGCACTGGTCCGAGAAGCCTATCAGCTGGAGCAAAGCTGACCACCCAGAGGTGATGCCGAGTCCGGACTCCTATTCCTTGGTCTTGGACACCACCTTTGCTACGGATAGACGAGCCGTGCGTTTCTCGCGAGTTCTGATAGATGGAGGCAGCAGCATCAACATCCTGTACAAGGACACCATGGAGAAGCTAGGAATCAAGCAAAGACAGCTTTAGAACAGCCGGACTGTGTTCCACGGCATTGTTCCTGGGCTTTCCTGCTCACCAATCGGCAAGATCTTGATGGACGTCCTCTTTGGAGACAAAGATCACTTCTGCCGAGAGTCGGTTTGGTTTGAGGTGGTGGACCTTGAGAGCCCATACCATGCGCTACTCGACCGACCCGCCTTGGCCAAGTTCATGGCGGTCCCCCACTACGCCTACCTCAAAATGAAGATGCCCAGTTCTAGGGGAATTCTTTCAGTTAATTCCTTGCATATCCTTGTAAGGTGGTTTCACTCTGATGAACTCGGTCACACCGGTTTGTTCTCTTCGGCCCAACCGAAATCCTTCGGTGCAACCAAAGCACACAACTCGGAGTCACCAATTTCATCACAGGAAAACCAACTTGCCACTTATTCCTGATTTCTGTTTGCTCTAGCTCCACTCAATGATTCTTGTCCTCTGCTAGCATCATATTAGACATGCTGCTTTGCTCTGTGACTCAAGGACCAACCCATTTGTATCACATGTCCAGAAGAGCCCTTCTTGGAAATTGATGTCAAAGGGGGAGAGAGAGATCACATCAAAGCTTAATCCTTCCTATAGGGGGAGAAAGAGAGAGTACTCACGGGGAGAGAGTTTCTCAACTAGGAGAAAGTAATATCATCAAAGACCCCAGATGCTTGGTGTTCAAGAGGAGAGATGTCACATGTCTTTAAGAGGGGAAAGACATGTTTGGTTGCTTGCTTTAGCTCAAGCTCTGTTGTTTCTTTTTTGTTGCTCTGATTTTCTGTTCCCTATCTTCTCCCAATATCCCATGCAGATTCAGGGGGAGCAAGACATCTAAGGGAAGGAAATCTCTGATTTTATTGCATATCTTTACCTTTGGGGGCATGTCTATATCCAATGTGGTACTTAGTACTCACTATACATGTCATCCCAGTCTTGGTTCTCTTGTGGTTTCTCTTGTTTGCTTTGGTCAGTAGGTGTATCTGTGTTATTTAACCTTGTTTGCGCAGGTTCATCCCATTCTAAGCCAACTCAAGACCATAATGTAAGTATATGCATCACAGTCATGTGAATGAGAAGTTCTTGCTGATGTACATACTGTTTGCAAGAAGGACTCATGAGCATGGAGGTACATTTCTCACATTCACATCATTTGCTCTGATGCATATAGCCAAGATACATGTAACACATTGCTTACTCTGTCATGTTTACGCATTCACATGCTCCTATATTCAATATTCACATGATTGCATACATGTAGGGGGAGCCTATGCATGTTACATGTCTTTCCAAAGCTTTACTTGCTATTCTCTATATCTTTATCTAAAGCTTTTATGTATGTTGTCATCAATTACCAAAAAGGGGGAGATTGAAAGCACAAGTGCTCCCTGGGTGGTTTTGGTAATTAATGTCAACATATCTCTTGTCGGACTAACACTTTTACCTAGTATGTTTTAGATAAGTTCAAGAATGGAGTGGCATGGACTAGAGGATGTGGAACCCCTTCAAGATGCTAAGGACAAAGGATTGGCTCAAGCTTCAAGATCAAGACACTACATTTTCTATTTTAGTGATCCAAGATCACATTGAGTCTATAGGAAAAGCCAATACCATCAAGAGGGGATGAGGTGTTGATTAATGGCTTGCTTGCTCAAAGTGCTTAGTGATATGACCTAAACCAAAAGTCAAACTCGGCCCCACCGATTCTTTCTATCTGGAGCCACCGAGTTCAGTTAACATAGCCACTGCCAGAAACCCTAATTAGTTCGGTCTCACCGATGGGATCTCGGTCTCACCGAGATGGGCTTGCAAACTCTCTGTTACCTGTTGCAATATTTTTGGTCCCACCGAGATATGCAATCGGCCCCATCGAGTTTGCTTGGCCAACTCTCTGTTTCGCTTATTACCCAAATCGGTCCCACTGAGTTTGAGTAATCGGTCAAACCGAGTTTTGGTTTTACCCTAACCCTAGCACATCGGTTCCACCGAGTTGAACTAGTCGGTCCCACCGAAAACCCTAACGGTCACTAGGTTTACTAAATCGGTCCGACCAAGTTTTTCCCTTCGGTCTCACCGAGATTGGTACATTGAGTGTAACGGTTAGATTTTGTGTGGAGGCTATATATACCCCTCCTCCCACTCTTCATTAGTGGAGAGAGCCATCAGAACATACCTAGACTTTCAATACACATTTTCTGAGAGAGAACCACCTACACTTGTGTTGAGGTCAAGATATTCCATTCCAACCATATGAATCTTGATCTCTAGCCTTCCCCAAGTTGTTTTCCACTCAAATCTTCTTTCCACCAAATCAAAATCCTGTGAGAGAGAGTTGAGTGTTGGGGAGACTATCATTCGAAGCACAAGAGCAAGGAGTTCATCATCAACACACCATTTGTTACTTCTTGGAGAGTGGTGTCTCCTAGATTGGCTAGGTGTCACTTGGGAGCCTCCGACAAGATTGTGGAGTTGAACCAAGGAGTTTGTAAGGGCAAGGAGATCGCCTACTTCGTGAAGATCTACCGCTAGTGAGGCAAGTCCTTCGTGGGCGACGGCCGTGATGGAATAGACAAGGTTGCTTCTTCGTGGACCCTTCGTGGGTGGATCCCTCCGTGGACTCGCGCAACCGTTACCCTCCATGGGTTGAAGTCTCCATCAACATGGATGTACGATAGCACCACCTATCGGAACCACGACAAAAACATCCATGTCTCCAATTGCGTTTGAATACTCCAAACCCTTCTCCTTACATTCTTGCAAGTTGCATGCTTTACTTTTCGCTGCTCATATACTCATTGCAAGCTTGCTTGATATGTATTGTGTTTGTTAAACTTGTTCTTGAACTCCACTTAAACTTAAGAATATTAAAAACTGCAACTTTTGGCACTTAGTGTCTAATCACCCCCCTCTAGACACCTCTTCTCGATCCTTTCAAGTGGGCCCTAACCCACATGTCTTTTCCCAGGATCTTACCAGCATTCTAATTTTTTTTGGAGTTATTCCCAAATTCTTTCGAAGTTTGACGTAAGAATGAATTATCATCAGTCATTTGTCTTTCCCCAAGATCTCTCAATCTTTTCATCGTTGGTTCAGCCTTTCTAATTTTCATTTCAGAGTGCCTCAACAATCCATGGTGGTGTTTCTCGTCATCATTCTCGGATTTTTAAGACCGAAGAGGAGTTCCTCTTAAATCCTTACCCGTTCTTCCAAAGATGCGTAGTTCAAGCTTGGTGCCATCCTCTCAAATTGTTCCGATCATGAGAAGTTCTTTTCACCCATCCGGAGAAATTCATGAGTCTTTTCAGTTTGATTCTCCGGAGCCCATCATCTCAGAATTATTCATTCCAGCTTTTAGCTACCGGTCTCCAAATCTCACCGGTGCATCATTCAAGTATTCTCTATTCAGCTTGCCATCTCTTCATTCCCTGGTATCCAAATTCACTCAAGCATCTTCGTTCATTTTCTAATTATTCCCGGTGATTCATCCCTTCTTGCTACATTTAGTTTCAATTATTATGGTGGTTCGTTCAAGATTCCTTTTCCTTTGTTACCATATCAATGCATTCATTCTTTCCGAAATCATACCGGTGGTTCATTCAAGAGCTTCTCAAGTTTATGCTATATATCTCCTTAATCCTTTCTACGTGAATAAGTAGTATGCCAAATCTGTTGCTTGTCATCAATTCAAATTGGTGAAGGATACACATAACATAATTCTTATTATTGTTTCATCCAAGTGACCTAGCTTCTTCTTTCCGGAGTTGTTCATCATGTCACATTTCTCGGTTTGATATGCTTCATCTTTTCTTTTCGGAGTTCCAAGCTCTCTCATTTATCTCGTCGCAAAGCTCCATCTAAATCATTGCAAGGCTTCACCTTGTGTTTTCAACTTCTCTTTCTTTCTATCATCCTTTTATTACTGTAGTTCTTCATGGAGGTTCTACAGGGTCGTTCATCAAGGATTCTTTTCATTCTGCAATTGTTTTTCAATATTTCTCTTGAAGTTAAGAACCGCCAAGCTATACTCGAAAATAAACATGGTGCTCAACGCATGTCTTGTTTTGAAGAGTTCAAGCATTCTTCATCTTGCATTCCGAAGTGCAATTCTTTCTCTCTTATATTCTGAGGTGGTGCTATGTCATTATTGGCAATTTCTCTTCGTGATTCAAGTTGTCAAGAATGAGATATTTTAAATCCATCATTTTCCTTTCCTTCAGGATATCCTTTGCAACCAATCAATCTATTAGTTGGAGCTATCTTGGTCTAGATTTCACCTAAAGCTTTTCCAAAGGAATGTTGCTATTGTGGTGCTTATCAATGATCCAATCTTCTCCTTCCCATCTCGGTGAAGAAGTTTTTCATCTCTTATTTGTTCCCGATCAATCATTGTTTTTGGTGGCAGAATTTCACCTCAGTTTTGAGATGTTTTCCATAAGCCCACTACAAGCTTATTCGTTTCGCTGTTGGTTTTTCCAATAACTCTGTTTTAACCTTCTTGGAAGGGTGCTTTCCTAGTTCATTGGTGGCAGAAGCTGACTTTTTCTTCTCCATTATGTGATTCCAATGATATATATTCTATTCTTCCTTCCGGACGCATTGTGATGTTTCTCTCTTCACTCATCATCTCAGATTGTGAAGACCATGTTCTTTTCGTGCTTATCCATTTCCAACCGGAGTGTCATGCCCTCTTTTCAAGTTCTTCCCATTCTGTCAAGTTTTGCCTCCCTTCTCAACCGGAGTGCTGTCTGAAATCTTTCTTACCCATTGTGCCATTCTTTCAATAGTTCCGGAGGCAGTGTGTTGTTGATATCAACAAGTATCCTCTCATCTTTTCAAGTTCATGTTCAATTCCTTCCATTTACAGTCGGAGTGCTGTCCAGATTATATCATTCTTATTCCTTCTCTATCTTGTTTTAACCGGAGTGTTGTGTCTATCATTCCTCTTCTAACCGGAGTCTCATCCAAGTTCTTTCATTTTGCCAAGTTCGTATTCTATGCCTTCCTTTTCCAACCAGAGTATTGTCGTAATTGATCTTTATCATTCCTTGTACATCTCGTTTCAACCGGAGTGCTTGCATGTACTTCTTGTCCATTGTTCTCGTCATTCATAGATTTGCAAACTCCAAGGTTCACATGGTGTTCTTTGTTTCTCTTTTCTACTAGTGTGCTTTCATATTCTTTTTTGTCCGTTAAGCTCTTGTTTCATGTCCTTCAACCTACAAGGTTCTTGCAATGTTCCTTGTTCCTCTTTTATAACAGAGTGTTTTCAACTTCTTGCATCTCTGTTGGATTCCTTATTTCAATTTGTTTAACCTCTCAAGGTTCGTTGGTTTCACTCTTTTGTCAAAGAAGCAACTTTGTTTTACCTCTTGCTATTCTGCTTCTTTCCGGTGCCATCGTTAGATCTCCGAATGAGATCTCTTGTAAGTGGAGGAGCGTTGTGACGCCCCGAGAACGACGCTCCAGACACCTTCCATGTTTTGCGTGGCAGTCGAGTTATTTATTTATTTGTCGCATTCATCATGTCATCATGTGCATTGCATCCTTATGTTTTTAAAACTTGCATCCGTCTCGGTCTCCCTGTTCCTTCCATTGTCCGTTCTGAGCCCAGACACACTTGCACGCGCCCGCGACATGTTTGAAATATTATTTTATAAGTGACCGGAAAATGTTCTAGGAATGAGATGAAAGTTGGCATGTGATGTTGTTATATTGTCAGTAGACCGCCTACCAAGTTTCATCGCATTCAGAGTCCGTTTGACGCCCCAACGGAGAACTATAGCGGCATTATAGTCGGTCAAACCGTCAGACGTTTTCGGTCTCCGAAAACCTTGCCGGGCTGCATTTCCGTCTCTCTCTTCTCAGCCTGAAACCCCTCTACACAGCCCTCCTAGCCCATCTACCTAACCCCTCCGCTCCGAACCATCCGATGGCGATCAAACGGCTCTGAAACGAAGCAAAACCCCCGTCCAAACCCTAATCCTAGCCCCTTCTATAAATGGACCCTTCCCCTTCCAAATCGGTGCTAAACCTAGCCTAGCCCCTCCCCTAACCTGCAGCCGCTGCCCCTCCTCGCATTCTGTTCCACCCCGCTCCTACCTCGCCACTTGGCGCCGCCCAACGGCCCAACCGCCGCCGGCCGAACGCTCCCCACCAACCCGCTCGCGCCACCTTAGCCCACAGCGCCGCCCTCCACCACTTCGCAACCGCCATGTGTACCCACCACCTCACCCACACCCCTACTAAGCTCCCGCTTCTGCCATGGCCCGCGGAGCCTGCGCGAGGCCCGCCCTGGCCCGGAACCACGCCGCTGCCCGCGCCTGTAGCCTCCCGCTCGATCGTGATCTGGATCATGGACTCTGTCGCCCGCAGCTCCCCTCGCACCTCGACGACCCCGCCACTGGAGACCTCATCGCTGAGCTCCGGCGGAGGACCTCGCAGGCCGGACCCCACCGCCCTGATCCTCCTTCCCTGCCCGTCTCCTTCTCCTCCTTCCTCTCACATCTCTCTCTCTGCCGCCATGAACAGGGACCTCCATGGCCGCCGAGCTCGAGCACCACGTCTCTGATGCGATCAAGTCGCCGGATCCGCCCAGTCCGACCTGCCCCCGCCGTCATCAGCTCGCCGGAGACACCGCCGGCCTGGCCTTCCTCGACCCTGCGTGCGTGCGGGCGCATGCACCACCGTGTTTTTGTGCGTGGGCCACCTCCCCGCGCCTCAGCCGAGTACCCCGCCAACGCCCAGCGCGTCTCTAGTCCTACTTTGCCCTGCCTCCCCTATCCACCGAATGGGCCAAGGCCCATGTGAGCCTCCAATGCCCCTGCACCTGTTGGGCTAGCATGTTGATTCGGCCTGAGTCACATTTTTTCGTGAAATGATTTAGTTATTATTCTAGTGTTTTATAGTTTTGCAGAAAAACCCTTGCATTTCATCCATATAATAACTCATGATTTATGCATCGGATTAAAATAAGTTATATATGAAAAATGCTTAGAATTTCATCTAGTTTCAGAATATGCTACTTTCATTCATGTTAAAAATGTTTAAAATGTTGTTTGCACTAAATTTGCATAATGTCATGTTAAAATGATTTATTTCATAACTAATTAACCGTAGCTCGGTTTTAAATAAACTTTATATGCAAATGGGGTAGAAAATTGTCTATTTTAACATGGTGCACTCATCTTGCATGTTTAACAACTCTAAAATATGAATTAGGGAAGAACAATACCAAATTCAAAATATGCACATGAGGATTTTTCGAAAGTGTTGTTTGTTATTTCCGGCCGCATTTAAACTTGCCTAAATAGTTAGTTTACTTATGCCTCACCTCTTGCCATGTTAAGAAACATTTAATTTTGTTGAGTACCTAAACGGGAGTGAACTCAATAATCGAATGTGGTGTTTCATCAATATGCAACTCATTGCATATTGAACTCCGCTTAACTTGTAGTGTTGTTTGTGCACTTTGCCATGCCATGCCTCATTAAACCGGACATGCACCATCCTTGGTTGTGCATCATACCATGTTTATGCTTGTGTGTTTATCATGTTGCTTGCTTATTTTCGGTTTGCTTCTCTCGTTAGCTGCGGTTTTGTTCTGGAGTTGTGAGGATTCGTTCGACTACTTCCGTTTGTCTTCTTCATGGATTTGATCTTCTTCCTAACGAGAACTTTTCAGACAAGATGACCATTACCCTCGATATCACTTCTATCTTTGCTTGCTAGTTGTTTGCTCTATCGTTATGTCGCGCTACCTACCACTTGTTTATCATGCCTCCAATATTGCTATGTCAAGCCTCTAACCCACCTTCCTAGCAAACCGTTGTTTGTCAATGTTACCGCTTTTGCTCAGCCCCTCTTATAGCATTGCTAGTTGAAGGTGTTGTGTAGGTTGTTCCATGTTGCAACATGGATATGTTTGGGATATCATATTATCTATTGTTTAATTTAACGCATCTATATACTTGGTAGAGGGTGGAAGGCTTGGACTTATGCCTGGTGTTTTGTTCCACTCTTGCCACCCTAGTTTCCGTCATACCGATGTTATGTTCCTTGATTTTGTGTTCCTTACACGGTTGGTGTTATGGGACCCCCTTGACAGTTCACTTTGAATAAAACTCCTCCAGCAAGGCTCAACCTTGGTTTTACATTTGCCTAACAACCTATAACTTTCCCTTGGGGTCACGAACCTGAGGGTCATCTTTATTTAACCCCCGGGGCCAGTGCTTCTCTAAGTGTTGGTCCAAACTGAGTAGACTGCGAGGCCACCTTGGGGAAACTTGAGGGCTGGTTTTACTTGTAAGATGTCTTATCCGGTGTGCCCTGAGAACGAGATATGTGCATCTCCTATCGGGATTTGTCGGCACATTCGGGCGGTCTTTCTGGTCTTGTTTTACCATTGTCGAAATGTCTTGTAACCGAGATTCCGAGTCTGATTGGGTTGTTCCGAGAGAAGGATATCCTTCGTTGATCATGAGAGCTTGTGATGGGCTAAGTTGGGACACCCCTGCAGGGTATAAACTTTCGAGAGCCATGCCCGCGGTTATGTGGCAGATGGGAATTTGTTAATATCCGGTTGTAGAAAACTTGACACTTAATTAAAATGAATCAACCGCATGTGTAGCCGTGATAGTCTCTTTTCGGCGGGGCCGGGGAAGTGAACACGGTTTGGGTTATGTTTGAACGTAAGTAGTCTCATGATCACTTCTTGATCAATTGTAGTTTCTTGACCGTTGCGTAGTTTCTCATCTTACTCTTGTATTTGTAAGTTAGCCACCACATTTGGTTAGTGCTTGCTGCAACTCCACCTCATTACCACATCCTACCCATAATCTTAAATGGTCTTGATCACGAGGGTTTTGAGATTGATGAGTCCTCGTGACTCACGGATACTTCCAAAACAGTTGTAGGTGCCGATGATACCAGTATAGGTGACGCAACCGAGCTCAAGTGGGAGCTCGATGAAGATCTTGGTCATTGTTATGTGTCTTTTCTGGATGATCAGTAGTGGTGTCCAGTTTGGACGATCGGGGATCTAGCATTTTGGGTTGTCTTCTTTTATTTTGGTTCCGTAGTCAGACCTTGATTGTACTCACGATGATGTATGTTTAACTTGTTATTTGTGTGAAGTGGCGATTGTAAGCCAACGCTTTATCCCTTCCTTATACAGTACATGGGATTGTGTGAAGATTACCCCTCTTGCGACAAAA
Organism: Triticum dicoccoides; assembly: GCF_002162155.2. Taxonomy (NCBI): domain Eukaryota; kingdom Viridiplantae; phylum Streptophyta; class Magnoliopsida; order Poales; family Poaceae; genus Triticum; species Triticum dicoccoides. The sequence goes on from NC_041382.1 coordinate 346,803,597, forward strand.
ACCATCATGTGTTTATGGCTCTAAGTCATGCCTCTACATGTGGGAGATATAGCCGCATCATGGGTGTTACAACGATGATCAACCAGGAGGAGCTGGACAAGGTTCGACAAGCCCTTGCCACCGATTCCAATGAGTAGAAGGTGACGACAGTCTAGCCCGCCTCCCGGGCCTTAGTAGATATGGAGGCCACTAAAATCCCCCTTCATCTCCACGCTCTCTTCGCCGGCATGCTGCCTCTGTTCTCCGATTTCTTAAATGGCGTGCTTTCACATTACCAGATCCATGTGCTGCATCTGGATCCTGGATCCATCCTCCTCCTCTCTCCTTTCGCTTCTTGTGCAAGGCATTCGTGGGCATTTCTCTTCTCGCTCCACCTGGTCGACGGTAGGCAACGCTCGAGGTGCATGTCCCTCCAGGTGGTGGCGGCGACTGCTGGCTCAAGCATCGACTTCACGCTCTGCCCGGATGTGAGGGGGTTCCGGAAGCAATGGGTGTATGTGGACGCTGCCATGCTCAGCCCCTGCTCCTTCTTCTGCCGGGCCCGGCGGAACCAAGCTCCGGTTGGGGGCACGCGGAGCTCGCCGACCCGCGTGTCGTGCACATCTTGTCCAAGCTGGCCGAGCTGAAGCAGGCTAAGGTGACGATGGCGATGGTGGTGTAGAAATTCATTCAGTGACGCATCGCCCCACTTTAGCGCCATACACGCCCAATGTGGGCCTTCACCAGCCCTAGCGACCCGGTGAGGGTTTAGGTGCCTTCGCTCCCCCTCAACACGTTGCATTGGGTGCTATAGCTCCTAGCAAGTGGGAATCCCACCGTGCTTCCCCTTGAGGGACGCCCTTTGTACCACTTCCTGAATGGGAAGGCCTTCGCCGAGAACATGCCGCGCTTCGATGAGTGGGGGCTACTCCCGGAGGGCCACGAGGGGCCTTGTGATAACCCCCTCTTGTTGGCTCATGTGCTCATAGGGTCATGTGGTGCTCTCTCCAGAGGTGGCCGTGGGGGAGCAAGCACCGTCGAGCGCTCTCGACACAGCTGCTAGAGAGCGGGCGTCACCGTGTGCTCCTAAGGTGACGGCCCCCACCCCCACAGGCGGCATGGCAGGAGCCCCGCCCGCGGACGCAGCTGCTGCCCCTGCCGTGAAGGGCTGCGCGCCGGCCTATGGCGTGCCCCTTCCAAACCTCGGCGCATCCTGCAAGAGGAAGGGGCTTGGGAATGTCTGCGGCCCTGTCCCACGGGCCCTGAATAAGAGGAAGTGGATAGCCATGGATGAGTAAGTACCTTTCCCTCCTTGATTCTTGCATATCGCATCCTTTTCTGACTTTTGCCCCTCAGGATCCCTTCCGTCGCAGGGTGAGCCCATCCGGAGAGCGACCTCCGGAGGCCTCTGGTCCGCTTGCGACCCCAGGCCTCTCGAGCCGGGCAGCTACGCATGAGGTGATGTCCGTACATGAGCCGAGGCCGCCCCTGGGGGCCGTAGGCCTGTGATGACTGTAAGTGTATCTAGTGCCCCTTAGTGATTTTGGTGTATTGAAGACTTATAGGTTAAGGGACTAATGTGTTTGTGAGTGTACATAGGTCTACAAGTGTATGAGGAGTTTGATATTTACAGAGAAAGTTGACCCCTAAAAATGAATGTCTTCAATTGAAGACTTTGACTTCCTGAAGACTTTGAAAGTGAAGAAATTGGTGTGATCATGAAGACTTGATATTCATGCGAGGAATATGAAGCTTGAAGACTTTTGTTTTCATAGTTTTGTTTTTCTCTTTCTTGAGTCATAGGAAACACCGCACTGTTAAATGGGGTCGAGGTAAAACTAAGGAAAAGTTTCCAAGTGATGCTCATCTCAAAATCCTACACCTACCAATCCTTTCGAGTGAAGCCATTGGGAATATCATATAGTTCAGTGAATTTCTTCAGTGACACAGATGAAGATCTTCTGGTCTCTAAGGAATTTGTTCTAACTGAGGAGTTAGGAATTCGTCAATGTGGATTGCCTACAAGTGAGAAACATGGTAGTCCCGAGGAATTTGATACTCAAATCCGACCATTGTTGTGCTACATGCCAGCTGTCCCAAAATATCTACCCACCTAACGGTCATATCATTGAAGGGCATTTATGTCTTATCATGTCGGGCTGCTCCCTAGGCTATAAATTGCTGCCCCCTACAACCACTAGCTGGTTGGCTGCTCCGTGAGAAACTGACACTTGTCATTGAGAGCATCCCATCCTTTGAGGACTTTGAGCGAAAATCATCAAGTGAGGAAAATCCAATCCCAAACACCTACAAATCCATAGTGATTGAGCATCATTGAAGAGATTGTTCATGTGTGGAACCAACGCTTATTACCTTTGAGGACCGCACATCCTCCAGACGGTTAGGCATCATGGTCTAGAGTATCCAAGAGGAAATTGTGGATCGCCGAGTGACTGAGTCTGTGAAGGTTTGGAAGTCACCTAAAGACTTACCACGATTGATTGGGAGAGGTCTGTGTGACCTTAGCTCAAGGAGAATACGGTGAGGACTGTGTGTCCTTAGGTTTATATACCTAGCTGCTCCAACCAGACGAACAACTGTCACAACAATTGGAACTGGTCTACCAAATCATCGTCTTAACCAAGCTACTGGTTCTATTTCCTCAACTTTTCCATTTCCTCATTTCTGTGTAGAAGTACTTGATCATTACTGTTTGAAGACTTTGACTAAAGACTTTCTCAATTTCCTCAATCCTATTTCTTCAGTCAGTTAGTCTTCAGTCTGCTTATCCGTTGTTTATGCTACTTATACTCCGTGCTTGTTTTCATTTCATCATGATGACTATGCTACTTCTCGGTTAGGCTTGCATATGAGTACTTATTCCACTGCTTAGTGGTTCGTTGCTTAGGAATTTCCTCACCCTGAAATTCCTCAGTGATGAATTTGTAAAATCGCCTATTCACCCCCCTCTAGTCAATATAATGCACTTTCTATTGGTATCAGAGAAAGGTACTCCCTTGTTCTGTGTGATTTTGGTTTAACCGCCTGGAGTTTTAGTTATGTCGACTACATGTATGATCAAGGTCTCTGCTGGGTGTCCTACCTTTGATGGGACGGGCAACCTCTACTGGAAGAATAAGATGTGAATGCATCTTGAGGCAATTGACAACGATCTCTGGTACGTTGTGGAAAATGGCGTTCCCTCCATCACTCCTACCATTAACGCTTCCGATGTGAAGAGATTCAAGGAACTCGACTCTCAAGCGAAGAACATCATATGTGGCCATCTGAGCAAAGGGCAGTATGGCAGAGTGAGTGCTTTGGAGACTACTAAGCTTATCTGGGATAGGCTGTCCAAGGTCAAAGAAGGAGTCTCAACACAGCGTGACTCTCGAGTTGACGTTCTTCGCAATCTCTTCAACCACTAGTAGGGAAAACCCTAGTAGTAGCACTTGAAATTTGCATAGCAGTAGCGCTGGGTCCAGCGCTACCACTAAGGCACTACATCTAACTAGTAGCAGTAGCGCTGGAAAGGGAGCACTACTGCTATACCTAGTTAGCAGTAGCACTTTCCTTTGGACAGCGCTACTGCTACTTGTAAGTATCAGTAGCGCTTGTTCTAAAAAGCGTTGATGCTAAATTTTCCTGTATTTTTTAAAATACAGCTTATTTTCATTGTGTGGTTTTATATACAGTACTTTCATCATATGATTTCATGACCATGATTACTTATTATATATAAAAGTGGTTGAAATGACCGTGGAGTAGATTCAAGTGGAGGCAGCATGTGGTGCCTGTCGAAAGTACTACTCTAATCCAAACTTGACCTAGTTTGGATTAGTAGTACTTTCGATGTGCACCACATGTTGGCTTCACTTGAATCTAATCCAGGTTCATTTCACCCACTGTTATATATAATAAGTAATCATGCTCACATAATAACTTAGCATCATGCATCATCGATCATAATAATAAATAACTCATCATTGGTATCATAGTAACAAGTCATACTCATCATCATCGATCATACAACTTCTACTCCACATCATCATCATAGTCATCTAACCAATCCTACTTAGTTGTTCTTAGCACATGATCATGATTATTATTAACTAGGAGCTACTACCTTCTCTTAGGTAAAATAGCATAAAACAACATAGGCCCTGACTCTCCATTATGGAGAATGGCGATTATCCTGTCTTCAATTCTTGCCTTTCGCACAATGTTGCTTCCAAATATCTCCTTACGGTTGTCAATACATTTTTTCCCTTTTTTGATTTTTCATGTCTCCACTTCTTTTAGAAATCGAATATGGATAGGTGAGATTCATATGATGACCTGGCCGTATGTTCAAAACATCAAGGCTACCATTCTGATGCATCAGATGATGCACACAATCATTCGGGATTTTCTGTTGAAAAACATAGTAATAACTTCGTAGTTAGCAATATAGTTAAGTGTTAAAATAATTTATGCAAAAGATGCACGGATGTCGTAATACTAAAAAATCTTACCATGACATTTCCATGGATGTTACCGTAGTTCAACATGTGCACTAGTGGCACGTATTGACCATAATGTGGAGGAGTTTTATAATAGATATTGTAATTCTCAAGATCAGTACAAAATGGGACCAGATGATTTTTCTCCTGATAAGTTAACTCAGAGCCATCGGTGTAGTAGGTTCTATCTACCATGTTCCGCACATTGTTTGAACAATGAAAATAAGCTGTCAATGGAAATAAGTTGTCAACTATTTTGAAATGATCAATATAAATTAGTTAATAACTATGTTTGAGAAACTCACATAGCGGTAGAATTGGAAGCGTATCAACAAGGACCCAAATGTCCATATTCTCTTGTTCGTTGTTAGGATCACCAAGATCCATGGTGACAAGCATACCCTCATAAAAACCATACATCTTGCAAAGTGCTTCCCAATTTTTGCAACCAAAATGGGTTACGCTCTCAGAATTATACAGATTTACTTCAAAATCCACATCATGATGGGTCCTAGGTGAATTTTCTTTGTTTCAAAATTTTCATGGTCTTCAAAACCAATCCTCTCCAAGACATAGCATCTTGCATGGTATGGGATAAGCTACTCAAATTGTAAAAGATGAAAATTACACATTGAAATAGTTGAAGTCATGCTTAATTACGATAAAAACACTTTTCGTCGTTGCGTACCGTTTCAACATCGAACGTCTCTTGGAACTTAATGTTGAAGCGCCGACCTTCGTCCAGGTGAGGCCCGTCGCACAGACCTCGATCGTCGTTGCACCAGCTGCACTCTGCCGGGAGACTTTCATTGTCCGATGATGAGATTTCCTATGTTCATAATTCAAAGATTAAACGTGTACAATTCAATATATCTACTATAAAAATTAAATTAGATCATAATTATTCATCACGGGTTGACTATCGGTCTGCCGAGTGTATATGGTGGAGACTCTCCCTCACTGATTCCTCTCTAACATTTGCGACTGTTGGTGATGGTCGTTACTCCTCCTTTCCCTAGTGCATAACAAAGGTCTAGCACAAGGAAAAGAAGGAGAAATGACCCCCACGACAACAGTCGGGATTCTTCGTCCTCTCTCATATATGGTGGATACACTCCCTCATAGATTTTTTCGACCGTCGGTGATGGTCGTTATTCCTCCTTCCCCAAGTGCATAACAAAGGTGTAGCACAAGGAGAAGAAGGAAAAATGACCCCACGACAACAGTCGGGCTTCTTCGTCCTCCCTCATATATGGTGGATACACTCCCTCACTGATTTTTCGACCTTTAGTGATGGAGCCTCGACAGATTTAAAGTCAACCTGAAATGTCTTTTAATTATTTTTCCAGAAAATCCAGGCCACTCGATATTTCCTACATATTCTAGCACAAGTCATGCCAGAATTCATGGAAAAAATCCGGCATGACCTTTGCTAAAAAGGGACATATCGAGCGCCTGAAATTTGCCAGAGCGGAAATTAATCAACACTCCGGCAAAACATAGGCCACTAGAGGTGTAACCTTTAAACATGGCCGGCCACTTGGGCAAGCACATATCCTATTTGAGCAACAGAAGATAGTTCTATTAATTTTCTTACTAAAAATGAACTAGTTCTATAGTAAAATTTTAATTAGATCATCAAATGTCATATACCTAAATTTTCTTAATAAAAACAAACTAGTTTTATTAATTCAACTAGTTCAACTAAGCACTTACTATAAATAAAATAAACTAGTACTTACTAAAAATAAACTAGTTTAACTAGTTCTATTAATTTTCTAACTAATTCTATTAAACACTTACCAAAAAACAGTAAAAAACTATATTGAATTTTTTTCTATAAACTAAACACCACTGCCCTAAATTAGCATCTACTTAATTAGTTACCTAACCTACTTCCCTAACTAAAAAACATCTAAGTTAATTACCTAAATTCACCTAAGTTAATTAACTAAATTCACCTAACTTACCTAACCTAATGAACTAAATCTAGGGAGGAGGAGTACCTCATGGTGGTGGAGGAGGCCGGTGGTGCGCGGGGGTTGGGGACGGGGACGACGGCGGGGATGATGTAGGGGCTCCTTGATTTCTGCAAAAACAAAATATAAACAAAAACATTATTATCGTTAACTTAGGACTTAGTGAAACTCCATAAGGTACATTAAATTATTCTATTCAAATTTGCTTATTCAAATTTTCTAAAAATTTCCTATTCTATTCAAAAGACCTACATTTACTTATTTTTTTTCAATGTCATATTTTATTCTATTCAAATTTACATATTCAAAATTTCTAAAAATTTCCTATTCTATTCAAAATACCTACATTTACTTATTCTTTTCAAATTACTTATTCAAATTTTCTAAAAACAAAATATACTAAAAACCTACATTTACTAAAAACAAAAACCTACATTTAACAAAACTAAAATCTATTTACATAAAGGGGG
>NC_041382.1:346810638-346874351 GCF_002162155.2 Triticum dicoccoides
GAGGAGGGGGCTGCCGGCGCCGGAGAGGGAGGAGGAGGAGGTGGAGGAGGAGGAGGAGGGAGGGATCGACCTTGGGGTGCAGGAGGAGGACGGCGATGGCGGCGAGGGCGACAGAGAGTGTGAGGGGGAGAGTGAGAGGACGCGCGGGCTGATTAATTTGGATAAGGGTCCTTAGTGGTAGCGATTGTCCGTAAAAAGCGCTACTGCTAAAATCTGTAGCAGTAGCGCTTTCTGAAGAAAAGCGCTACTGCTAACATCAATAGCAGTAGCGCTCTCTATATAAAAGTGCTACTGCTAACACTAAGCATGTAAAAATATTCAAAAATACATTGGTCATCAATGTTCTTTTTGTGTAGAATCTAAATTGTCAATAGGAATCTTCTACGGTTCAAGAACCAGGGAAGATTCCTATTGCGGCCACAGATCCTACACAAAGAGTTCATTGAAGACCAAGTGATTGTGATGGTTTGAGAAGCACCATATTTAAGGTGGTAAAAATTCTGTTTGGGGAGCGATGTGGGACTAAACTTTGGTCTTATTAGGAGGGGACTGATGTGACGCCCCCGATTCAATCGTACACTAATCATGCACGCAAATGTGTACGGTCAAGATTAGGGACTCACGGGAAGATATCACAACACAACTCTAAAACATAAATAAGTCATACAAGCATCATAATACAAGCCAGGAGCCTCGAGGGCTCGAATAGAAGAGCTCGATCATAGACGAGTCAGCGGAAGCAACAATATCTGAGTACAGACATAAGTTAAACAAGTTAGCCTTAAGAAGGCTAGCAGAAACTGGGATACAGATCGAAAGAGGCGCAGGCCTCCTACCTGGGATCCTCCTAAACTACTCCTGGTCGTCGTCAGCAGGCTGCACGTAGTAGTAGGCACCTCCCGAGTAGTAGTAGTAGTCGTCGACAGTGTCGTCTGGCTCCTGGGCTCCAGCTTCTGGTTGCGACAACCAGGTAGAAAGGATAGAGGGAAGAGAAGGAGAAAGCAACCGTGAGTACTCATCCAAAGTACTCGCAAGCAAGGAGCTACACTACATATGTATGCATAATCCTAACCGATGATCCTCCCCTCGTCGCCCTGTGAGAGAGCGATCACCGGTTGTATCTGGCACTTGGAAGGGTGTGTTTTATTAAGTATCCAGTTCTAGTTGTCATAAGGTCAAGGTACAACTCCTAGTCGTCCTGTTACCGAAGATCACGGCTATTCGAATAGATTAACTTCCCTGCAGGGGTGCACCACATAACCCAACACGCTCGATCCCATTTGGCCGGACACACTTTCCTGGGTCATGCCCGGCCTCGGAAGATCAACACGTCGCAGCCCTACCTAGGCACAACAGAGAGGTCAGCACGCCGGTCTAAATCCTATGGCGCAGGGGTCTGGGCCCATCGCCCATTGCACACCCGCACGTTGCATACGCGGCCGGAAGCAGAACTAGCCCCCATAATACAAGAGCAGGCTTACGGTCCAATCCGGCGCGCGCCACTCAGTCGCTGACGTCACGAAGTCTTCGGCTGATACCATGACGTCGAGTGCCCATAACTGTCCCCGCGTAGATGGTTAGTGCGTATAGGCCAGTAGCCAGACTCAGATCAAATACCAAGATCTCATTAAACGTGTTTAGTATCCGCGAACACCAACCAGGGCCAGGCCCACCTCTCTCCTAGGTGGTCACAACCTGCCCTGTCGCTTCGCCACAAAGATCCACACAGAGGGTCGTTGGGACAAAGGTCCTTTCAGCCCCCAATCCGTGAATCACTTGCGGGTGCTCCACAAGCCGACCCGACTTTAGTCACCACATGTATCATGTATAAAGTATATAGTATATACCCATGATCACCTCCTGAGTGATCACGGCCTGATAATATAGCATGGCAGACGGACAAGAATGTATGGCCACTGATGATAATCTAGCATCCTATACTATGCATTAGGATTGCAGGTAAGGTAACAACAGTAGTAGCAAGGACAGGCTATGCATCAGAATAGGATTAACAGAAAGCAGTAACATGCTACACTACTCTAATGCAAGCAGTATAGAGGAGAGTAGGCGATATCTGGTGATCAAGGGGGGGCTTGCCTGGTTGCTCTGGCATGTAGGGGTCGTCAACACCGTAGTCGATCGGGGGTACCGGCAGCGATCTCGGGGTCTACCGGAAAGAAGTAACGGAGGGGGAACACAATAAATAACAAAGCAAACAAAGCAACACAAAGCATAACATGGCAATGCGTGGTGCTAGGGGTGACCTAACGCCATATGAGGTGATACCGGTGGAGGGGGGAAACATCAGGGAAAATATCCCCGGTGTTTCGCGTTTTCGGACAGATGAATCGGAGGGGGAAAGTTGCGTGTTTGCTATGCTAGGGACGTGTGACAAACGAACAGGTTGCGTATCCAGATTCGTCTAAACTTTTTGATCATCTTTCATATATAAATCTTTTTCATCCGAGCTACGGTTATTTTTGTATGAATTTCCAAAGTTTTAACAGTATTCTAGAATTTTGTGTTTAATTTAAATCCAAATTGACCAAGTTAATGTGACTAGTCAAAAGGAGAGGTGGTGGCCCATATGACACTGATTTAATAATTTCCAAAATACTTATCTAATCTATTTAGACGGGACCCACTTGTCATTTGCTAAAAGGGCTAATTAGCACCAAACTAATACTAAGCTAAACATAGACTAATTAACAAGGGCCGGCCATTAGTGGACAGAGTCCAGCCGGCCACACACGCACTACACAGAACACATAGCTAGGGGTTACTTATGTTCATGTTAACAGAACAAGGCATTTTGTGATTTTCATAGAATTTAATCCATGCCATATTTGAATTTGGTCCAATGGAATAATTTGGAGGTTGTCATGTGAACTCCTAACACAAATTAATTTCAACGAAGTTAGACTTTGTTTGACCATAGTTTTGTTGCCATCTAGAGAGCTAAGAACGTAGAAATAGCAAAAGCTAGCCAGCGCTACAGTAACATTCAGTTACTGTAGCGGCGGCAGCAGAGCAGCGACATGTAACAGCAGGAGCGGCGAGGGTGCGGGAGCGGAGCTCCGAGCCCGAGAGGGCAGCGGCCGCAAGCAGGCACAGGCGCGGGCGGCAGCGTGGTTGAGCAGGGGCGCAGCTGGAGGGAAAAGCGGCAGTGAGCGCGCCGGGATGCGGCGGGGTTGGATGCGAGGCACGGCTGGCGCTAGTCGCGGGGCGCGGCGAGGAGCGCGGCCAGGTTCAGCGAGCGCGGGCACAGCCACCGTTGGATGCACGCGCGCGCGTGACAACGACGAGCTTCAGGAGCGGCGGCGACACACGTGAATGTATCTACGGGGTGCAATTCGAGCAACGGCTCAAGCCATTCGAACGAGGGAACCACACTGCGTCCGTAGGTGGCACGGTTGCGATCTAGATTGGCCAGAAGTGGCCCGGACGACAACGTCCGACGGTAGTGACGGCTCAGCCGCGACGAAAACGAACCAACGAGGCATGAGGAGGAGCGAGAGGAGGTCGAGAAGGACCATGAGCTCATCTAGGGGGCGCACGGGGTCCCGTTGGCAGCTTAGTAGCAGCAGACATACGTGAATTCGACGGGAGCTCCGACGACCGAAGCGTGAAGAAGTGGTCGATCCCGGCGTTGTGGTGATGACCTGCTCGAACTACTCCTCGGAGTCGATGAAGACAAAGCAGACGCAGATCCAGGCGAGGGCCTGAACCGACGAGGTGGGCGATGGCCACACGGACGGAGGAGGCTATGGCAACGACAACACGGGCAGGTGTGGGAGAGAGCGAAGCGGCGCAAGGAGAGGGGAAGTGGGGAGGCGCTAGGGTTTGCAGGGTGTCTAGCTCGGCCTTATCCGACAGGGGAGCCGTGGGATGGCCGGCGCGCGTCCATCCGCGGCCACGGCGGCCAGATGCGCGCCACGGTCTCCTGTGAACATGAAGGAAGGAGAAGGCACGACTGGGCTGGGCCAATTGTGCACTGTGGACGTAGAGCCCAGTCCAATAGGTAAGTTTGTCCATTTCCCTTTCTCTTTTTTATGTTAATCATTTTGTCTTAGTTTTCTATTTAGTTTACATAGAAAATGAGTTTTGCTTGGACTCAAACTTTGCAAACAATTAGTATGCAATATTCTGGAGTGTCGCACAAAGTTTGGGGGCATTTGGAATTGTATAAGTATTTGTTTATTTTAAAAAGACTATTCTTATTTATTGTTGGACCACTTTATAACTTCCTAGGTGTTAATTGGTGACTCAAATGATGTTGACTTCAACGTTAAAATTGGTCAGAAGAATTTTAGAATAATGCAAACATTTTAGTTTTACTGTTTCAAGAAATATTATATTTGACTATATTTTAAATTTTGAAATTGGCTTCGATTTTTCTCGAGTGGCAATTTGGCTTAGTTAAACTTGATAACGTGGCCCCATTAGTGTGAGATCACTGTAGCATGATTCTCGGGGTGTTACAAATCTCCTCCACTACAAGAAATCTCGTCCCGAGATTTAAGAGGTGGAGCAAAGGGGGAAAGGTCTGGTTACGAAATTCTAACGGATCTTCTCGGTCTTGGTTGCTCTTCTCGAAGAGGTCCATCCATTACGTTGATGTCTTCATTTCTCAATTTCAGGGCCTCATGATGAAGTCGTCATCCTTTCTTCATGGGTTCCATCGTACTTACGAAAAAGGATAAGGGGTATCTTCGAAAGAGTTGACCTCTGCAAGGTTAAGTATCTGGTAGCTAACATCGAGGAAGGTGGCGGGAAGTAACTCTCGGACTGAAACTTAAGAGAATATCGAGAGCAAAGTAAGAAGGTACCATGACAAGTTTCAAGCAGGAAGGCAATCGTTCGATGCCTTAAACAAAGTGAGATAGGGGTCCAGAGCAAGAGAATAAAATGTTGCATCTGATACCAGACTAGATCAGCTCTAAGGAGGTGGCTCATGAATTACACAAGAAAGCAAGCGCCTGGAATAACTTTGGAAACAGGAGTGTATAAGAGAGTCAGGTTTCGATCCTGTGGAACTGTGGGTTATGGGCCCACCAGGTGGGTTAAAAGTAGGAGGAGCGGTGACATCTGGCACGGTCATGATAGAAAGGCAAGTCAGAGGGTAGCCTGTTAGTTATGTCGACAACAACGTCGGTACCAAGGGCGAGGGACGAAGAGAACCATTTTCCTGCTAGTTGAACAAGGCGGGCCACTAGGCAAAGTTCTCGTCCATCGGTGGCTACCGGAATGTCATCAACAATAGTAACAGGGTCTTGCTGATAGAATTGTACACCGAGATGTTTACATAAGCAGGAGAATATTACTGCTTAGATTATATAGATCACAAGAAGTTTAAACCAAACAATGGAAAGGAAAATGTATCATCAGATTAAACAGAACAATGGAAAGGAAAATGTGTTTAAACACATATTTCATGGGTATATCCTTCCCAAGGACAAGCAGAGCATGATATCCATGACAGGGTATAATATAGAAAACTCTTTAGTTAGCGAAGAGAAATTTCATAACATTACCCATACAATGATGTTTGGATAATTGAGCAAGAAGCATTCAACATTGGGCTCCAATGTTCTTGTTGAAAATCGGAGTACCATAGGCATGCTTCGAGATAGCATTGACATGGTCTTTAATCAAAGATCAGACTCTGGATACACGAAGGGATTCATCATTAAGCCAAGGAGATGATGAGGAGGTGGCTGATGGACTCAGCAATAATTCAACGAGGTATCCAAAAAGATGGATTTCCACAGTTATGTGAACAAGGAGATAACATTTGTCGTATCAAATGATAAAATGATGTATGCTCAAGGAAAAACATACACAATTAAACATTAATTGAAAAGGGTGCCCAAAGTATGGGCTTAGGTAGCATGATCAAATGTTAGAATGGTGATTCAGTGATCAACAGTCTAAGAATGAACGTTCGACCATTAACTTCAAAGCAATAGGGTTGCTAGAAGGACAGAATCCAAACAGCACCGTTCACCTGTTGGTATCCCGGTTAGAACCAACACGGGGACCAAGAAAGAAAGGTGATGGTGAGAAGTATTACCTGTATCAAGAATCCTTAAGAGGTGGTGAAATTCTCACGACTTTCTTGACATTAAAGATGGTAATACTCCAAGGTAAGGAAGAACAAATGCTGGATAGCAAGGAACTCAAGGTATAACACAAAACACGACAAGTTTGTGTTGAAGGGAAGTCAATAAAGTGGTCGATGATAATACATATCATCGAGGGCAAGGATGGTATTTCTCATCATGAACTCAATTGACATCCTGGAAGAGCTCAGAATGCCGATGATGATCACGACACAATTGTTGTGAGATTTCATGAAGATGTAATCGGTCGGCGATGACATCAAGTCAAAGGAATGATGAAGCGAAAGGTTACTGAAACCAAGGGTATGACACAAACTCGAAACAAGCTCGTAGTTCAAGGCGAAGTGTTATGATGAGGAAGATCGACGTAAGCTTAGCTCATCATCGAAAATTTTGCTCCGGGAAGAAGGACCAGGTAGAACGGTTAAATTTTTGCACGATAATGATATGGCCAATCAGGATAGGAATGACTTGAAGGGTTATTAAACTCGTAAGCAATGAAAATTACTTAGGAGTTATTGAATCGGAGTACAGACTCGATTCACTATTCGGTGTTCTCGGTTGATGACAATCCAGAACCCAAGAAAAATTGGATTAGGGGAGAAATAACATTTGATGAAGAACCCATAAGAAGTTATGTAGTACCATGACATTACCAAGATATCATAGTGTAATACTCGACGGTAGATCAAAGTAAAGGTTGGACAAGTGCAATGATCTGCACAAGACAAGTACTTCAACTTGTCCGAGAAATGGTATTAAGGAGAAAATATGGTCAGAACCATGATTGTAAAGGACCAAACATAGATACAGAACGAACTTATAACAAGGGGATTATTATCATTTACAAGAAGCTTCAAAGAAAAGTTCCACATTGGGTCCATGGGCATGAACGCAAGGGCTCAAGGTCGACTCCCACTTCTTCAATGCATAACCTTTCATTTTACTTCTCGCTTTTGATGAGGCTGTAGTGTAGAAATTCTATCTGGCGGAGCAACAAAAGAGTATGACTCGCGAAAACTTTTGGGTTCATACCGTTTGGGGAAGGCATAGGTTCAACCCATCAGGGCATCTTAGGAGTATATACCACAAATTTCAAGAATAAATAACACAAGCTCTATAGTAGAGCATGCTTGAGAAAGCAAAGGATACAATTTACCATAGGCATTATGTATCCGAGGAAAAGGATCACAGACTTATTGAATATGAAGGACACTGTCGGATAAAATCCAACAAAGGATCTGGTGGTCCTCAAGGGATCTGGTGTGAGCATCAGTACTCAACTAGAGGGAGAAACAATGCAAGGAGATCAGACTTTAGAAACAACTGACTAATTCAAGGCTCAAATGCAGAGGAATTATCAATTCCAAGACAAGGGATCAGAAGCAATGCTCTGATCAGGGATGGATAAGTTGAATAGCCTTAGGGGTACGATCGATGGTCAATTGATTGGTCGAGATACAGCTCATGTTTAAACTGGCGTCTGAGCCGGAAGGATGAATTCTAGGATCCGACTGATGATTGTGTGCATTTGCACTCATGTTGAATCAATAGGATCAAAATGACGGTGACAAAGAATGCCAATAAGATTACTATACTTATGGGATTAACCATAATGCAAGCAAGCAAAGAATTTCAAGAGCAATAAGTTGCTGAGGATTTTCGGAAGATCGAATAGTATTTCGAGGACCATTGTGAAACACATGGACAACTGGGGGGTGAGCGGATACTCGATAAGTGCGAGAATTATCCATAGGGGTATTCAGGTGACAAGGAACAGCAAGGCAGTAAGTTCAAAGGATTATTGAAACAACGACAAGTATTACGGGGTATCTTGTAATAACAAGACCAACTGGGGATGAATGTAAGAATAACAACTGCAAGTAGTTATCCATAAGGGTTGACGATGGAAGGGGAATTGCAAACGCGATGAACACAAGTTCTCGGGTTAACATCGGAGAGTATCTTCAGAGTCTTCACGTATAGCAGACGATCATCAGTAATAAGGGGCTCTCCGGGTGAAAGTGATAACGAGATCCTAATGTTAGATTTAGCAAAATTCATTTAACCCGAATAGAAGAGAGTTCAGAGTCCCAGAGTAAGGATCGAGGAGTAAAAGATCCTAATACCACCCAGATGGCGACGTGGGCCCGTAAGGCACACATCCATGTTAGTAAAAGTTTTACAATGTCTAGACTCGACTTCGGCCAAGGAGTGTGGAAAGGGGATTCCTACAGGCAGTCGGCTCTGATACCAACTTGTGACGCCCCCGATTCAATCGTACACTAATCATGCACGCAAATGTGTACCATCAAGATCCGGGACTCACGGCAAGATATCACAACACAACTCTAAAACATAAATAAGTCATACAAGCATCATAATACAAGCCAGGGGCCTCGAGGGCTCGAATAGAAGAGCTCGATCATAAACAAGTCAGCGGAAGCAACAATATCTAAGTACAGACATAAGTTAAACAAGTTTGCCTTAAGAAGGCTAGCACAAACTGGGATACAGATCGAAAGAGGCACAGGCCTCCTGCCTGGGATCCTCCTAAACTACTCCTGGTCGTCGTCAGCGGGCTGCACATAGTAGTAGGCACCTCCCGAGTAGTAGTAGTAGTAGTCGTCGATGGTGTCGTCTGGCTCCTGGGCTCTAGCTTCTGGTTGCGACAACCAGGTAGAAAGGATAGAGGGAAGAGAAGGACAAAGCAACCGTGAGTACTCATCCAAAGTACTCGCAAGCAAGGATCTACACTACATATGTATGCATTGGTATCAACTGGAATAAGGCTATTATATGTGGACTGAACTGCAGAAAGCCGGGATAAGGGGGATAGCTACTCCTTTCGAAGACTACGCTTCTGGCAGCCTCGTCTTGCATCATGTAGAAGAGAGTAGACTGAAGACCTCCAAGTAGCATCGTATAGCATAATCCTAACCGATGATCCTCCCCTCGTCGCCCTGTGAGAGAGCGATCACCGGTTGTATCTGGCACTTGGAAGGGTGTGTTTTATTAAGTATCCGGTTCTAGTTGTCATAAGGTCAAGGTACAACTCCAAGTCGTCATGTTACCGAAGATCACGGCTATTCGAATAGATTAACTTCCCTGCAGGGGTGCACCACATAACCCAACACGCTCGATCCCATTTGGCCGGACACACTTTCCTGGGTCATGACCGGCCTCGGAAGATCAACACGTCGTAGCCCTACCTAGGCACAACAGAGAGGTCAGCACGCCGGTCTAAATCCTATGGCGCAGGGGTCTGGCCCATCGCCCATTGCACACCTGCATGTTGCATACGCGGCCGGAAGCAGAACTAGCCCCCTTAATACAAGAGCAGGCTTACGGTCCAATCCGGCGCGCGCCACTCAGTCGCTGACGTCACGAAGGCTTCGGCTGATACCACGACGTCGAGTGCCCATAACTGTCCCCGCGTAGATGGTTAGTGCGTATAGGCTAGTAGCCAGACTCAGATCAAATACCAAGATCTCGTTAAACGTGTTAAGTATCCGCGAACACCGACCAGGGCCAGGCTCACCTCTCTCCTAGGTGGTCACAACCTGCCCTGTCGCTTCGCCACAAAGATCCACACAGAGGGCCGTTGGGACAAAGGTCCTTTCAGCCCCCAATCCGTGAATCACTCGCGGGTGCTCCACAAGCCGACCTGACTTTAGTCACCACATGTATCATGTATAAAGTATATAGTATATACCCGTGATCACCTCCCGAGTGATCATGGCCCGATAATATAGCATGGCAGACGGACAAGAATGTATGGCCACTGATGATAATCTAGCATCCTATACTATGCATTAGGATTGCAGGTAAGGTAACAACAGTAGTAGCAAGGACAGGCTATGCATCAGAATAGGATTAACAGAAAGCAGTAACATGCTACACTACTCTAACGCAAGCAGTATAGAGGAGAGTATGCGATATCTGGTGATCAAGGGGGGGCTTGCCTGGTTGCTCTGGCAAGTAGGGGTCGTCAACACCGTAGTCGATCGAGGGTACCGGCAGCGCTCTCGGGGTCTACCGGAAAGAAGTAACGGAGGGGAACACAATAAATAACAAAGCAAACAAAGCAACACAAAGCATAACATGGCAATGCGCGGTGCTAGGGGTGACCTAACACCGTATGAGGTGATACCGGTGAAGGGGGGAAACATCCGGAAAAATATCCCCGGTGTTTCGCGCTTTCGGACAGATGAATCGGAGGGGGAAAGTTGTGTGTTTTCTATGCTAGGGACGTGTGACAGACGAACGGGTTGCGTATCCCGATTCGTCTAATTTTTCTGATCATCTTTCATATATAAATCTTTTTCATCCGAGCTACGGTTATTTTTGTATGAATTTCCGAAGTTTTAACAGTATTCTAGAATTTTGTGTTTAATTTAAATCCAAATTGACCAAGTCAATGTGACTAGTCAAAAGGAGAGGTGGTGGCCCATATGACACTGATTTAATAATTTCCAAAATACTTATCTAATCTATTTAGATGGGACCCACTTGTCATTTGCTAAAAGGGCTAATTAGCACCAAACTAATACTAAACTAAACATAGACTAATTAACAAGTGCCGGCCATTAGTGGACAGAGTCCAGCCGGCCACACACGCACTACACATAACACATAGCTAGGGGTTACTTATGTTCATGTTAACAGAACAAGGCATTTTGTGATTTTCATAGAATTTAATCCATGCCATATATGAATTTGGTCCAATGGAATAATTTGGAGGTTGTCATGTGAACTCCTAACACAAATTAATTTCAACGAAGTTAGACTTTGTTTGACCATAGTTTTGTTGCCATCTAGAGAGCTAAGAAGGTAGAAATAGCAAAAGCTAGCCAGCGCTACAGTAACATTCAGTTACTGTAGCAGCGGCAGCAGAGCAGCGATATGTAACAGCAGGAGCAGCGAGGGTGCGGGAGCGGAGCTCCGAGCCCGAGAGGGCAGCGGCGGCAAGCAGGCACAGGCGCGGGCGGCAGCGTGGTTGAGCAGGGGCGCAGCTAGAGGGAAAAGCGGCAGTGAGCGCGCCGGGACGCGGCGGGGTTGGATGCGAGGCACGGCTGGCGCTAGTCGCGGGGCGCAGCGAGGAGCGCGGCCAGGTTCAGCGAGCGCGGGCACAACCGCCGTTGGATGCACGCGCGCGCGTGACAGCGACGAGCTTCAGGAGCGGCGGCGACACACGTGAATGTATCTACGGGGTGCAATTCGAGCAACGGCTCAAGCCATTCGAACGAGGGAACCACACTGCGTCTGTAGGTGGCACGGTTGCGAGCTAGAATGGCCGGAAGTGGCCCGGACGACAACGTCCGACGGCGGTGACGGCTCAGCCGCGACGAAAACGAACCAACGAGGCATGAGGAGAAGCGAGAGGAGGTCGAGAAGGACCATGAGCTCACCTAGGGGGCGCACGGGGTCCCGTTGGCAGCTTAGTAGCAGCAGACATACGTGAATTCGACGGGAGCTCCGACGACCGAAGCGTGAAGAAGCGGTCGATCCCGACGTTGTGGTGATGACCTGCTCGAACTACTCCTCGGAGTCGATGAAGACAAAGCAGACGCAGCTCCAGGTGAGGGCCTGAACCGACGAGGTGGGCGATGGCCACACGGACGGAGGAGGCTATTTCAACGACAACACGGGCAGGTGTGGGAGGGAGCGAAGCGGCGCGAGGAGAGGGGAAGTGGAGAGGCGCTAGGGTTTGCAGGGTGTCTAGCTCGGCCTTATCCGACAGGGGAGCCGTGGGATGGCCGGCACGCATCCATCCGTGGCCACGGCGGCCAGATGCGCGCCACGGTCTCCTGTGAACAGGAAGGAAGGAGAAGGCACGACTGGGCTGGGCCAATTGTGCACTGTGGACGTAGAGCCCAGTCCAATAGGTAAGTTTGTCCATTTCCCTTTCTCTTTTTTTATGTTAATCATTTTGTCTTAGTTTTCTATTTAGTTTACATAGAAAATGAGTTTTGCTTGGACTCAAACTTTGCAAACAACTACTATGCAATATTCTGGAGTGTCGCACAAAGTTTGGGGGCATTTGGAATTGTATAAGTATTTGTTTATTTTGAAAAGGCTATTCTTATTTATTGTTGGACCACTTTATAACTTCCTAGGTGTTAATTGGTGACTCAAATGATGTGGACTTCAACGTTAAAATTGGTCAGAAGAATTTTAGAATAATGCAAACATTTTAGTTTTACTGTTTCAAGAAATATTATATTTGACTATATTTTAAATTTTGAAATTGGCTTTGATTTTTCTCGAGTGGCAATTTGGCTTAGTTAAACTTGATAACGTGGCCCCATTAGTGTGAGATCACTGTAGCATGATTCTCGGGGTGTTACAACTAAATATATCAGTAGCGCTAGTAAGGGAAAAAACATTATTGCTAAGATCAATAGTATTAGCGTTTTTTTCCCATGAGCGCTACTAGTATCCCTAGCATACCTGGAACGGTCTGTCAGTTTTAGTAGTAGCGTGTTTTCCATTTCCGGCGCTACTGTTGTGCCCATAGTAGCAGCGCTTGTAGTGCAACATCGCTACTACTAGGTAGCAGCAGCGTTTTCTCTTTTCCAGCGCTAATGTGTATAAGCATTTTCCTAGTAGTGAACCGCTTCAAAAGACTCGACAATGAAAATGTTCAGCAAACCTTCGATCGCCTCACTGACATTTCAAATGAGCTTCAAGCACTTGGTGCCACTGACATCACCGACCATGAGGTGGTGAAGAAATTGCTAAGATCACTTGATTCTTCATTTGACACTCTGGCACTAATGATACAAGAACGTGGAGACTACAAGTCACTTGATCCCGCTGATATCCTCGAGAGGCTAAACACTCATGAGTTCCAACCGAGCTATGGCAGATCACGTGCACTAAAGGCGAAGGTTGTCTCTGAATCTGAAGGTGAGGATTCTGGTAGCAGCATGGGTGATCCTGAAGAACTGAGCCAGGAGCTAGCAATGCTCGTGAGGAAATGCCAGAAGTTCTCAAGACGTTGTCGCTTTGGTAAATCCTCAAGAAGTGATGACATGAGATCATATTCCTCATCCCGTGACTGCAAGAAGAGTACTTGCCACAAATGCAAGAAACCCGGTCACTACATCACTGATTGTCCTCAATGGGAGAAGGAATCAAAGAAGAAGAAATACAAGGATTACAGCTTTCATGACTCTAAGAAGAAGAAGAAATCTTCAAAGTCCTCATCATCAAAATCCTCAAAATCTTCATCTCACAAGAAGAGCAGCTCCAAAAAGGCTCGTGCATTCATTGGCAAGGAAATGGACTCTAAAGCTGAATCTAAGGAAAATGAGAAAGAGGAGGCATCACACTAGGAAGCTTAGTCGTAGGGCCATTGCACTAGGAAGCTTAAAGGGGTTAATCGGGACAAAGGACATGAGAGAGTTTTTATACTAGTTCGGCCCCTTACGGTGAAGGTAAAAGCCTACGTCTAGTTGGGTTTGGTATTGCTAGGGTTTCGTTCTCCAAGAGGCTCAACTCACCGGCTTGGTTATCGATTTGTTGTCTCTCGCCCCAAGCCGCCACCGGGTCTTCCCCTTATATACATGGGTTGACGCATGGTGGCCTACAGAGTCCCGGCCGGCTCATAATCGTGTTCGGCTCGGAGACTTTCTTTACATGCCTTTCTTTACAAGTCTTTCCTTACATATGGAGGTTCATAATATCATGCCTTAAACCACCTTCAAGCCCTTGTGCCTTTTATGATACTTAATAAACTACTAACTTGGATGTTTACTGGGCTTCTTGCGTAACCCGCCATTGGGGCTGACCCAGCCCCTCCTGGGCGGGTCTCAGCTGATAGTAATATCCACAACATTAGGCCCCAGGTTGACTTTGAACTTTGTTCTTTGTCAATCTTCCATACTTAGCCAAAAAAATCCATCTTCTTATCTTTACTGAAATTCCCCTGTAACCCGCCATGACGTCATCTCTTGAAAACACAAAAGATCTTCATGATGTCATCTTCCAACGGATCTTTTATCTTTAATGCTTCCCGAGAATCGAGGCGCCTATATAGCTGGATAACCATTATTCGGTTCTCCCTTTTATTTTCGCGCCAGTCTGTTCACATCTTTCCTTATAAATGGGCTCGCCCCGGCCTTCCTCATCCTTCACTCTCTCTCTGTCTTCTTCCTCTCGCGACCCTGCCACTGCTCGAGCTTCGCCGCCACCGCGCCTCACCTCCGTCGTCGACTCTGGCCGCTGCATCGACCTGAACCGTTCCAGAGAAAACCGTGGCGACCTCCGCAGTAGACCTGCAACCGTAAGTTTTCTTTCCTTCATGCCTCAGATCTTCATGAGGGTTTCCAAGCTCCTGCGTGTTCTTCGTAGTTCCTCATAGTTCTTCATAGTTCTTCTACTGCCTCCTCTTTCTGATCCAAAAGAGATGTATGTTCATGCAGTAGCTGTTTGGTGCCTCCTTTTGATATTAGCAGACTCCTTTTTCTGGTACAAGAGCTATGTTTAGATCTGATGAACTCATCTAGACTGTATTTTTAGGTCTAGAAATTTTTTCATTTTGAACATCCATTTGATCTGAAATAATATCAACCATTTTGGGAAACTTTTTTGTCCCAATACTTAGCTGAATCCACTTTCGGAAAGAATCTATAGTCATGGCGGCTTACCGCCCCAGATTTCTTTTCCTTATATGTCATTAGCCCTTAGTTAAGCCGCCATTACTTGTTTTTGCATCTTCATCCCTTAACTGTTAATCTCATCGTTAAACTGAACCGACATGTTGCTTTTTTCAGTTCCTTGCACATCATGCCGTCCAAAACGACAACCATCTATAATTGGGTTCCCTCAACCATAACTGAGGAACGTTTAAAAGAGTTCTTCCTGATAGGACTTCTGCCATCAAAAGCCGTCATGTCTTACCGTCCCCCTGACCCGGAAGAAGAATGACCCAATCCAAAAGACGGCGAAGTGATTGTTTTTACTGACCACATGAACCATGGCTTCTCACCACCCGGCTAAAAGTTCTTCAGAGAGGTCCTTCACTTTTTCAAACTCCATCCTCAGGACATCGGGCCCAATTCCATATCTAATATTTGCAACTTCCAAGTGCTCTGTGAGGTGTATCTTCAGCAAGAGCCGACCGCAGAGCTGTTTAGAGAATACTTTTATCTGAACCGGCAGAACGAATGTACCAACGGCCTTAGCTTAGAGCTTGGAGGCATTTCAATTCAGCGCCGGCAGGGTGTTGTCTTCCCTCTCATAGTCTTACCAAGTCACCCAAAGGACTGGAACCAAACTTGGTTCTACTATCAGGACATCTCACCAGCAAACGAGAAGCCACTGCCGGGTTACCAGCCCGATTGTCTTGACTCCAAGTTTGCGCTTCTGGATAAACTCATTGTTGCTAAATGCAAGAGATTGATGCCATCCATCAAAAAGATCAATGCTCTGTTAGGGAACGGGTTGACTGGAGTTGATCTGACCCGCTGCCGGATCTCATGGTGGGTTATTCCTTTAAGTCGTCGATCAAAGTTGATGTATGAATATGGTGGAGGCCCGGACGACTATCCTCGTCATAGCCCAGTTCAACTAACCGAAGAAGACATTGTCTCAATGTCAAACCTTTTGGAGAATGGGAAATATCAAGACTACAGTATTGTTGGGTTAAATCCCTTCTGTAAGCTTAACCCGGTGCCAGAAGTAAGGATATTCTGATCTCTTTTGCTTTGTATTTTGCCCAGCCGTATTTTTTAGCGCTGATCTTTCATCTTGTCTTTGCCTGTCTGCAGGCCAACTCTAACTTTTGTAAAGTGAAATATGACCACGAGGCTGCTAAGAAGGCGAAAGCCGCCGCCATGAATGCCAAGAAAACGAACCGGAAGTCGAAGAAGAAAAATAAAAGCACCGCTGAAGATTTGATGAAGCTTGATGATACGTCTGATTCAGAGGTAGCCCTTGATTCCCTTGGACAGTTTTTTAACAATCTTATTGACACTGATCATTATCAGGATGACACTGGGGCCAGTCAGGCCGGGGAAGCAGAGGTAACCATCATTTCCTCTGACTCAGAGCCCTTACCAAGACACAAAGTTCGACGAGTGATCCGTAAAGTAAGGTTTTCTAACCCTTTAGCTCACTTGGATCCTAATTTTCGTTTGAAAAAGCAGCAACATGAAATCTGCCGTCAAACTGGGATTGAAGATGAACCGGCTGTTGTTCTTCAACAAACCCCTCGGAAACGTTCGAACGAGGTTTACTTATTTCTGTCTTTAACTCTATTTAATGGATCCTTCTCCTTGTATTCTTTTTTTATCCTTTCAGGAGGTGTCTCGCTCTTCTGGCGATTCATCGCAAACGCAATTCCCGGCTTTCAAGACTGCTCCTGGGTAATTAGAAATCCTCCTTTCTTTCGGGTTGTTGAATTGTACCTTTATACTGAAAATCCTGCAACCTTTTTTCTTAGTGGCCAAGCTAAATCCAAAAAAGCGAAGGCAGCTAAGCCGGCGGAAGACCCGCCGATGCTGGCATCTGACCCGTCTAGGCCGCCTTCTCCATTAGCTGATGCTCCAGAAGACCCGCCTGTTGACACCGAAGCAAATCCTCCTGAGCCGTCACTTGATGAAACCACTGTGAATCCTTCTACAACCGGACCATCAAGCTCAGCCAATCCGCCGTCTCCGCCTGCAGAAGATGTTCAAATTACCGGGAGCCGCTTTATTGAGTCGGGGAACCCAACCGTGCTGGCTCGGTGTACAGCAAAACAAGAGGCTATCTTAATCATGTACACTCCAACCGTGATTCTGAGATTGAGATGGTCAAGCAGCTGCAGTTAAAATATGAGGTACGTTTTTCTGTCTTATATGTATTGCTTCAGCCCCCTAGTCTTCAGATTATGAGAGAACCGGAATAACCTGTAGACTTTAAAATATAGGCCGAGACCTTTACCTTTGAATCTTTTCTTGACTTTAATAGAACAAAGCCCCACCTGTAGTCCCCAAGGACTAGCTCATTTTGATCATCAATGAACCGGTACTTTTAAATTGTTTTGAGACCGTATTCAAAACACTTAATACTCTGGCTTAACCTTGATAAACTTGCTGAACTGCATACATTAGCCCCCAAGTGCCAAGTATTGTTACTTTGTAAGGTACTTGGGACTTAAATATGTCTGTAGAGTCGTAGAAATTTGATTTGGCATACATTAGCCCCCAAGTGTCAAGTGGTTTTTTTGTAAAGTACTTGAGACTTGAATCTTGATTTTTGAACTTTGGAACCAAATCTTGACCCATCTGAGTGTTTTGCAGAATGCCTTATCTGAATTGAAATGTCAACTGACTGATGCAAAGACCCGGCTAGTGAGTCAGGAGACAGAAATCAAATCCGCTAACTCTAAATTGAAAATAAGTCTCTCTGCAACGGAAAATTTAAAGACCAGCTTTGCTGCCAAGGAGGAAACTTGGGCATAGGAAAAAACACTTTTGTCTCAACATGCTGAGACGGCTGAAACAGCTCTGAGAGAGATTTCAATAGAGTTGAATGGGTTAAAGGGCCGGGTGTCTCAGATGGTAGCCTCTATATTTGGTAAGCCGTCTGACTTTAACTTTTGCGTGCTTTTTGCCGATCCAGAGTATAATCCGCAAACTGACTTTGCGTGTAAAATTTATGTAGGCCCTCGAAGCAAAAATCTGAGCCAAGACCCGTTGATTAAACTGAAGGCAGTATATACTTTGGTTGAACAATTGTATATTGGTGCACATCGGGCTCTGGCCGCCATCTCTCCTGCTAATCAAGGACCCAACCGGCTCAGCGACGTTTTGAAGAAACTGTCCATCCTTCCTGCCAGGTTTCAAGGAGTAAAACGCTCCTACGCGCGAGCCGGAGCTTTGACTGCCCTGAGCCGCTCCAAGGCTTGGGTGCCAGACCTAGAATCGGCAGACGTGGCAAGAGGTTATCCCACCGTGAAGGAAGACGGGTCTCCTTTTGATCAGGATGACTTCATGGCTTGCGTGCGCGGAGTCCGGCCTCAGGAAACTAACCTTGGAGATGACCCCCATGTTGATAAATACCAGCCGGGTTTTGATAGTGAGAATAAGAAGATGGCCACTCCCTCATACAAGATAACAGACTTGATCCCACCAGTGAGAGAAGACACATTTGCCCCGGAAGTTGACCCGGTCGGCCTGATCGACGATGAAGCCGAATTTATCGCCGTGAATGGTTTTGATTGGTCAAAACCCAACTTCCAGCCAACAGAAGGTGGTGAACCGGCGAGGGAGGAACAATGATCATCTTCATGGGCTTATAAAGCCTTGTAATAACTTAGTTGTGAAAACACCGTATGTTCTGCTTATGCCATCGTGCATAAAATACTTTGTTGTGACTTCTGTGTTTCCCGATGCCAATGTATGCATCGTATTTAATGTTTCTCTCTGCAATGTTTGAACTCTGTTCCTGTAAATACAAAGGAAAGACTGGCTTGGCAGCTTAGAACCAAACGGGTTAAAACACCCAATTTATAGCCAATACGTTTTCCACAATAGGAAACAGAGACAAATATAAATAAAGGGCAAGGGATGAAATGCAGCAGGTAAGCGCGTATAAGTAATAACAAAACCTTATCCCTTTTGATCCTTAGACCGCCGGCTTAAATAACCCGGGTGTTGAATTTGATAATTCAATCTTTATGAGAAGCCAATACTTTTTTGAATACCAATGACTACTATACCTTGGTAGGTTGCGCCTTTTAATCCGTAAGCCGCCGGTGTGAACGACCCGGGCGGCTGTGTTGTCAAATAGCCGAGCCGGTGAAGAAGACCAGGCTAATTATTTGTAATATTGAAACAACAAAAAACTAAAAGGCAAGCATAATTTAATCCTGTATTCAAAAGGTGGGGGTTTCTGATTCGAATACGATTAGTAAACCGGACCAAATGGGTTAAGCTAAGGTTCGAATACGACCATATAGCCCCAAGTGGCTTTGGTGTTGCGCCGATCAAGAGGGTACCGACAGCTATGTTCTCTTTGGTTCGAATACGACCTATGTTTGAAAAGGAAGCCCCCAAATGACCTTGAGAGGTTTTTAACAACCCTGATTTGAATACGATCCAAGTCGGACTCAAAGGGGTTGAGCTATGATTCGGATACGATCAAGAAGCCCGCAAGTGAGTTTGGCCTTGAGCCGATCAAGAGGGTTACGACAGCTATGTTCTCTTTGGTTCGAATACGACCTATGTTTGAATAGGAAGCCCCCAAGTGACCATGAGATTTTGCAGCTAGATTCGGATACGATCATAAGCTGGACCAAGAAGGTTAAACTTGATTCAAATATGATCATCTCCTTAATAATAGTGTTTTGAAAATAAGAGATAACAAATATTCATAGTCTTTGAAAAGAAAAGAGACCGATGGTCTTACTTTATTGCTTAACATGGTATATACAATGTTAAAGTATGTACATGATGAGATCCGGTAGCTCAGGTGCAATATAGCCGAAGTTAAGCAATGTTCCATGGCCGGCGTGTCTCTTCCTCCGACTTACGTGAGTCTGTGTGCTCTCGAACGTCAATGAGGTAATATGACCCATTGTTTAAGTTCTTGCTGACCACAAAGGGCCCTTCCCAAGGTGGGGATAACTTGTGTGCATCTGATAGATCCTGGATGAGCCGGAGCACCAAATCGCCTTCCTGGAAAGTCCGGGACTTAAGTCGGCGACTGTGATATCGGTGCAGGTCCTATTGATAAATTGCTGACCGGGCCGCTACTAAGTCTCTTTCTTCATCCAACAAGTCAAGTGCATCCTGTCTTGCTTGCTCATTATTAGCTTCAACATAAGCCGCCACACGGGGCGAGTCATGACGGATGTCACTAGGCAACACTGCTTCTGCTCCATAAACCATGAAGAAAGGTGTGTAACATGTCGATCTATTAGGTGTGGTGTTGATACTCCATAATACCGAGGGTAATTCCTCTACCCAACAACCCGGCATTCGTTGTAAGGGAACCATAAGCCGGGGTCTTATACCTTTCAAAATTTCCTGATTGGCTCTCTCAGCTTGACCATTGGATTGAGGATGAGCTACAGAAGAAACATCAAGCCGGACGTGTTCACGTTGACAAAACTCCTCCATAGCTCCTTGGGATAGATTAGTGCCATTGTCAGTGATAATTTTGTGTGGAAAACCAAAACGGAAGATCACCTTTTTCATGAACTGAACCGCCGTAGCCGCGTCTCACTTGCTCATTGGCTCCGCCACAACCCACTTAGTAAATTTATAAACTGCCACCAAGAGATGTGTCTTTTTATCCTTGGACCTTTTGAAAGGCCCCACCATGTCAAGCCCCCAGACCGCAAACGGCCAAGTGATTGGGATCATCTGGAGCTCCTGAGCCGGCACATGCGCCCGTCATGCAAACTTTTGACATCCATCACATCTACTGACCAGATCTTCTGCATCAGCGTGAGCCGTCAACTAGTAAAAGTTGTGACAAAAAGCCTTGGCCACTAGAGATTTTGACCCGGCGTGATGACCACAATCACCTTCATGGATCTCACGAAGTATTTCTTGACCTTCTTCAGGGGAAACGCACCGTTGATACGCTCCAGAGACACTGCGATGGTATAATTCTCCATCTGAAATCGACATTGACTTAGACTGCCGGGTTATCTGTTGAGCCAGAGTCTCATCTGCTGGCAACTCTACCCGGGTCATATAAGCCAAAAACGGTACTGTCCAATCCGGGATGACATGAAGAGCCGCCACCAACTGCGCCTCCGGGTCAAGAACAGCTAAATCTTCTTCTGTGGGCAACTTGACAGAGGGGTTATGCAAAACATCCAAAAAGGTGTTAGGTGGCATTGGCTTACGCTGAGACCCCAACCGGCTTAAGGCATCAGTCGCCTTGTTCTTTCGATGGTCAATGTGCTCCACCTGATAACCTTTAAAATGCCCTACAACGGCATCAACCTCCCGGCGATAAGCCGCCATGAGAGGGTCCATGGAATCCCATTTGCCAGATATCTGTTGAGCCACTAGATCTGAGTCGCCAAGACATCTGACCCGACTCAAACTCATCTCTTTCACCACTCGAAGACCATGGAGCAAGGCTTCATATTCTGCTGTGTTGTTAGTGCAAGGAAACATCGACTGTAACACATAACAAAATTTGTCACCTCACGCGAAGAAGTTAACACAACCCCAGCCCCCGAGCCTTCCAACTGTCTGGACCCATCAAAATGAATAGTCCAATACGTTTTGTCTGGTTTCTCCTCTGGCATCTGCATCTCTGTCCACTCATTGATGAAATCAACCAGTGCTTGAGATTTGATCACAGTACGCGTCACATACTTCAACCCATGAGACCCAAGCTCAATTGCCCACTTGGCGACTTGCCCAGTGGCTTCTCTATTTTGAATGATGTCTCTCAAAGGAGCAGAGCTGACCATAGTGATCGGGTGACCCTGGAAATAATGTTTAAGATTCCGGCATGCCATGAATACCCCATATACGAGTTTCTACCAATGCGGATATCGTTGCTTGGATTCAATCAACACCTCACTGACGTAGTAAACCAGCCGTTGAACCGGATGTTCCTTGCCAGCCTCCTTGCGCTCCACCACAATAGCCACACTAACAACCTGTGAGTTGGCGGCCACATAAAATAACAGCGGCTCTTTTTCAATTGGAGCAACAAGAACCGGCGGTTCAGCAAGCTGTGCCTTCAGATCCTCAAAAGCAGTATTTGCAGCATCACTCCAAATAAAAGCATCTGTTTTCTTCATCATCTGATACAAAGGCATTGCCTTCTCCCCTAACCGGCTTATGAACCGGCTCAAGGCCGCGACAGGACCCGCCAGCCGCTGAACGTCATTGATGCATGTTGGCTTGGCTAAAGACGTAATTGCCTTGATTTTCTCCGGGTTAGCTTCAATGCCTCGGTTGGACACCAAAAAACCCAAGAGCTTGCCAGCTGGTACTCCAAAAACACACTTGGCTGGGTTAAGCATCATTTTGTAGATCCGGAGATTATCAAAAGTCTCTTTGAGATCTGTGACCAAGGTTTCCTCCTTCCTGGAATTTACCACTATATCATCCACGTAAGCATGAACATTGCGCCCAATCTGATCGTGAAGACAATTCTGCACATCCGCTGGTAAGTCGCCTGGGCGCTCTTAAGCCCAAAAGGCATAGACACATAGCAAAAAGCTCCAAAGGGAGTAATAAAAGTTGTCTTCTCCTTATCCTTGACTGCCATCTTAATCTGATGATAACCGGAATAAGCATCCAAGAAACTCAAACGTGCGCAACCCGCCGTAGCATCAATGATCTGATCAATATGGGGGAGAGCAAAAGGATCAGCCGGACAAGCCTTGTTCACATCGGTGTAATCCACACACATACGCCAGGTGCCATTCTTTTTAGTACAAGCACCGGGTTAGCTAACCATTCGGGGTGAAAGACCTCCACAATGAACCCGGCTGCCAAGAGCCGGGCCACCTCTTCTCCAATGGCCTTGCGCCTTTCTTCATTGAACCGCTGAAGAAACTGTCTGACAGGTTTGAAATTTGGATCAATATTAAGAGTTTGCTCAGCGAGTTCTCTCCGGACACCCGGCATGTCTGAAGGTTTCCATGCAAAAATGTCCCGGTTCTCACGGATGAACTCAATGAGCGTGCTTTCCTATTTTAGATCCAGTTTGCGCTGATGATGAACTGTTTGGATGAGTCGCCACGCACAAAGTCAACCATCTTAGTGTCATCAGCTGATTTGAATTTCAACTCCGGCTCATGCTCTGTTGTTGGTTTCTTTAATGACGTCATGTCTGCCGGGTCAACATGATCCTTGTAAAATTTTAACTCCTCTGTTGCACAAACAGGTTCAGCATAGGCAGCATCACCTTCTTCACACTCCAAAGCTATCTTCCGGCTCCCATGTACAGTAATGGTGCCTTTATGACCCGACATCTTGAGCTGCAAATACACGTAACACGGCCGAGCCATAAACTTGGCATAAGCCGGCCGCCCAAACAGAGCATGATATGGGCTTTTGATCTTAACCACCTCAAAGGTTAATTTTTCCGCTCTGGAGTCATACTCATCCCCAAAGGCTACTTCCAGCTCAATGCAATCTTACCAACTGGGTATGCCGACCTACCAGGTACCACACCGTGAAAAACAGTGTTGGATTGTTTAAGATTTTTATCAGTTAATCCCATCCGGCGGAACGTTTCATAGTAGAGGATGTTGATGCTGCTGCCTCCGTCCATGAGTACCTTAGTAAACTTGTATCCACCAACCTGAGGTGGCACTACCAAAGCCAAGTGACCCGGATTATCAACCCGGGGCGGGTGATCCTCTCTGCTCCACACAATAGGCTGCTCTGACCAACGTAGATAACGTGGAATCACCGGCTCAACGGCATTGACTTCCCTCTTGTGAAGTTTTTGATCCCTCTTACATAAACTGGTGGTAAACACATGATATTGCCCACTACTCAACTGCTTCGGGTTGCTCTGATAACCGGATTGCTGCTGCTAATTACCTTGGCCGGGTTGCTGATTATATCCTCCTTGGTGACCAGGATAACCTTGACCGTGAAAACCTTCTCTGCCTAAACCAGCGCCCGGGCCGTGAAAACCGTCTCCTCCTGAACCGCCACCTAGGCCGTGACCTCCATCAAACATGTTTGAATTTTTAAACGCCTTCATGATCGTACAGTCTTTCCACAGGTGGGTGGCTGGCTTCTCTCGGTGTCGTGCTTTGGACAAGGTTCATTTAGCAACTGCTCAAGAGTGGGACCTGACCCGCTCGACCGAGGGGGCTATCTGCCCTTGCGCCATTGATTACCACCCTGTGCATTAGTGTTAGAAACAAACTCATCAGCCTTACGTTTATCACCTCCTTGATTTGCCGGGTTATGCTGGTGACCCTTACCATTGCCATTCTTCTTTCCCTTCGTTGCCTTTTCTTTGTCAGACACCGGGTCCTTGGTAGTATCAGAATCAGCATACTTGACGAGAGCCGCCATCAACGTTCCCATCTCATTACAGTCACGCTTAAGCCTCCCCAGCTTCTGCTTCAGAGGTTCAAAACGGCAATTTTTCCCCAACATTAAAACTACTGAGCCGGCATCCATCTTATCAGATGAATGTATTATCTCCTTGACCCGGTGCACCAATGGGTTGTGGATTCACCATCCTCTTGCTTGCAATTGGTTAGGTCCACAATCGACATTGGCTGTTTAAACGTGTCCTTAAAGTTCTGGATGATCCGGGCTTTCAACTCCGCCCATGAGCCGATAGAATTGGGCGGCAATCCATTTAACCAAGTACAAGCTATTCCATCTAACATCATGGTGAAATACTTGGCCATTGTAGCATCACTGACCTCCAACAATTCCATAGCCATCTCGTAACTCTAAATCCAAGCCCCCGGCTGTAGGTCAGCCGTGTAATTAGGCACTTTATGAGACCCCTTGAAGTCCTTTGGCAAACGCTCATTGCGTATAGCTGGCACCAAGCAAGGCACGCCTCCGGTTCTTGTGGCCACTCCTGCCTCAACCGAGGTTGCTGGATAAGCCGGAAAGGTTTGATGAGCTGCCTAATCTGCTGCCATTTGAGATGCTGGTTCCGCCTCTTGACGAATCCTCTCCTGATCCGCCAAGTTAAGGGCTCCAGCCCGCACCGGCTCATGCATGTATGGCCGGTTGTGGCATTGAGCATTGCTTGACATATTTGCGGACTCCATATGCCTACTGTAACTCGGGCTCCGGCTTGGGCGAGGAGTTGAGTGGATCTTGTCTCGACTGTAGGAGTACGCATCCTGCTACGCCGCAACCATTTGAAGAAGTTCTATTACCCTGCGTGTTACAATTGCTGCTGGTGAGTCGCCTTCCATTGGGAGAGCCGCCAAACGAGCCGATGCTGTGATGAGGTTTTCCAAAGGGTTGGAGAAGTGACCTGGCGGTGTTGGCACGTAATGAGTGTTGGGGAACGTAGCAGAAATTCAAAAAAAATTTCCTACGAATCACCAAGATCTATCTATGGAGAGACCAGCAACGAGTAGAAAGAGAGTGCATCTACATACCCTTGTAGATCGCTAAGCGGAAGCGTTCAAGTGAACGGGGTTGATGGAGTCGTACTCGTCGTGATTCAGATCACCGATGATCCTAGTGCCGAACGGACAGCACCTCCGCGTTCAACACACGTACAGCTCGACGATGTCTCCCACGCCTTGATCCAGCAAGGAGAGAGGGAGAGGTTGAGGAAGACTCCATCCAGCAGAAGCACAACGGCGTGGTGGTGATGGAGGAGCGTGGCAATCCTGCAGGGCTTCGCCAAGCACCTACGGGAGAGGAGGAGGTGTCACGGGAGGGAGGGAGGCGCCAAGGGCTCAGGTATGGATGCCCTCCCTCCCCTCCACTATATATAGGGGCAGGGGAGAGGGGAAAGGCGCAGCCTTGCCCCCTACTCCAAGAAAGGGGTGCGGCCAAGAGGGGGGGAGGAGTCCATCCTCCCCAAGGCACCTCGGAGGTGCCTTCCCCCTTTAGGACTCTTCCCTCTAGGGTTCCCTAGGCGCATGGGCCTCTTGGGGCTGGTGCCCTTGGCCCATGTAGGCCAAGGCGCACCCCCTACAGCCCATGTGGCCCCCCGGGGCAGGTGGCCCCACCCGGTGGGCCCCCGGGACCCTTCCGGTGGTCCCGGTACAATACCGATGACCCCGAAACTTGTCCCGATGGCCGAAATAGGACTTCCTATATATAAATCTTTACCTCCGGACCATTCCGGAACTCCTCGTGACGTCCGGGATCTCATCCGGGACTCCGAACAACATTCGGTAACCACATACAAGCTTCCTTTATAACCCTAGCGTCATCGAACCTTAAGTGTGTAGACCCTACGGGTTCGGGAGACATGTAGTCATGACCGAGATGTTCTCCGGTCAATAACCAACAGCAGGATCTGGATACCCATGTTGGCTCCCACATGTTCCACGATGATCTCATCGGATGAACCACGATGTCAAGGACTCAATCAATCCCGTATACAATTCCCTTTGTCTAGCGGTATGGTACTTGCCCGAGATTCGATCGTCGGTATACCGATACCTTGTTCAATCTCGTTACCGGCAAGTCTCTTTACTCGTTCCATAACACATCATCCCGTGATCAACCCCTTGGTCACATTGTGCACATTATGATGATGTCCTACCGAGTGGGCCCAGAGATACCTCTCCGTTTACACGGAGTGACAAAATCCCAATCTCGATTCGTGCCAACCCAACAGACACTATCAGAGATACCCGTAGTGTACCTTTATAGCCACCCAGTTACGTTGTGACGTTTGGCACACCCAAAGCACTCCTACGGTATCTGGGAGTTGCACAATCTCATGGTCTAAGGAAATGATACTTGACATTAGAAAAGCTTCAGCATATGAACTACACGATCTAGTGTTATGCTTAGGATTGGGTCTTGTCCATCACATCATTCTCCTAATGATGTGATCCCATTATCAACGACATCCAATGTCCATGGTCAGGAAACTATAACCATCTATTGATTAACGAGCTAGTCAACTAGAGGCTTACTAGGGACATGGTGTTGTCTATGTATCCACACATGTATCTGAGTTTCCTATCAATACAATTCTAGCATGGATAATAAACGATTATCATGAACAAGGAAATATAATAATAATCAATTTATTATTGCCTCTAGGGCATATTTCCAACAGTCTCCCACTTGCACTAGAGTCAATAATCTAGTTCACATCGATATGTGATTAACACTCAAGGTCACATCCCCATGTGACTAACACCCAAAGAGTTTACTAGAGTCAATAATCTAGTTCACATTTACCATGTGATTAATACTCGATGAGTTCTGGGTTTGATCATGTTATGCTTGTGAGAGAGGTTATAGTCAACGGGTCTGAAGCTTTCAGATCCGTGTGTGCTTTACAAATCTCTATGTCATCTCCTAGATGCAGCTACCACGTTCTATTTGGAGCTATTCCAAATAACTGTTCTACTTGGAGCTATTCTAAATTGTTGCTCCATTATACGTATCCGGTATCTCTACTCAGAGCTATCCGGATAGGTGTTAAGCTTGCATCGACGTAACCCTTTACGACGAACTCTTTTACCACCTCCATAATTGAGAAAATTCCTTAGTCCACTAGTTACTAAGGAAAAGTTTGACCGTTGTCCTGTGATCCATTCTTGGATCACTCTTGTACCCCTTGACTGACTCATGGTAAAGCACACTTCAGGTGCGGTACACAGCATAGCATACTGTAGAGCCTATGTCTTAAGCATAGGGGACGACCTTCGTTCCTTTCTCTCTATTCTGCCATGGTCGAGCTTTAAGTCTTAACTTCATACCTTACAACTCAGGCAAGAACTCCTTCTTTGACTGATCCATCTTGAACTCCTTCAAGATCACGTCAAGGCATGTGCTCATTTGAAAGTACTATTAAGCGTTTTGATCTATCCTTATAGATCTTGATGCTCAATGTTCAAGTAGCTTAATCCAGGTTTTCCATTGAAAACACTTTCCAAATAACCCTATATGCTTTCCAGAAATTCTACGTCATTTCTGATCATTAATATGTCAACAACATATACTCATCAGAAATTCTATAGTGCTCCCACTCACTTCTTTGGAAATACAAGTTTCTCATAAACTTTGTATACACCCAAAATCTTTGATCATCATCAAAGCATACATTCCAACTCCGAGATGCTCACTCCAGTCCTCAGAAGGATTGCTGGAGCTTTGCATACTTATTAGCATATTTCAGGATAGAAAAAACCTTCCGGTTGTATCACATACAACCTTTCCTCAAGAATCGTCGAGGAAACAATGTTTTGACATCCTATCTGCAAGATTTCATAGATAATGCAGTAATTGCTAATATAATTCCAACAGACTCTTAGCATCGCTACGAGTGAGAAAGTCTCATCGTAGTCAACTCCTTGAACTTGTCGAAAAACATCTTAACGACAAGTCGAGCTTTCTCAATGGTGACACTTACCATCATTGTCTGTCTTCCTTTCAAAATCCATATGTACCTAACAGCCTTACGACCATCAAGTAGTTCTTCCAAAGTCTACACTTTGTTTTCATACATGGATCCTATCTCGGATTTTATGGCTTCTAACCATTTGTCGGAATTTGGGCCCACCATTGCTTCTCCATAGCTCGTAGGTTCATTATTGTCTAGCAACATGACTTCCAAGACAGGATTACGTACCACTCTGAAGTAGTACGCATCCTTGTCATCCCACGAGGTTTGGTAGTGACTCGATCCGAAGTTTCATGATCACTATCATAAGCTTCCACTTCAGTTGGTGTACGTGCCACAGGAACAACTTCCTGTGCGCTGCTACACACTTGTTGAAGTGACGGTTCAATAACCTCATCAAGTCTCCACCATCCTCCCACTCAACTTTTCGAGAGAAACCTTTCCTCGAAAAAGGACCCGATTCAAGAAACAATCCATATTGCTTTCGGATCTGAATTAGGAGGTATACCCAACTGTTTTGGGTGTCCTATGAAGATGCATTTTATCCGCTTTGGGTTCGAGCTTAATCCTGAAACTTTTTCACATAAGCGTCGCAGCCCCAAACCTTTAAGAAACGACAACTTAGGTTTCTCTAAACCATAATTCATACGGTGTCATCTCAACGGAATTACGTGGTGCCCTATTTAAAGTGAATGTGGTTGTCTCTAATGCCTAACCCATGAACGATAGTGGTAATTCGATAAGAGACATAATGGTACGCACCATATCCAATAGGGTGCAACTATGATGTTCGGACACACCATCACACTATGGTGTTCCAGGCGGTATTAATTGCGAAACAATTTCCACAATGTCTTAATTGTGTGCCAAAACTCGTAACTCAGATATTCATCTCTATGATCATATCATAGACATTTTATCCTCTTGTCACAATGATCTTCTACTTCACTCTGAAATTATTTGAACCATTCAATAATTCAGACTTGTGATTCATCAAGTAAATATACTCAACATCTACTCGAATCATCTGTGAAGTAAGAACATAACAATATTCACTGCATGCCTCAGCACTCATTGGACTGCACACATCAAAATGTGTTACTTCCAACAAGTTGCTATCTTGTTCCATCTTACTGAAAACGAGGCTTTTCGGTCATCTTGCCCATGTGGTATGATTTGCATGTCCCAAGTGATTCAAAATCAAGTGAGTCAAAATGGTCCATTTGCATGGAGTTTCTTCATGCATATACACCAATAGACATGGTTCGCATGTCTCAAACTTTTCAAAAACGAGTGAGCCCAAAGATCCATCAATATGGAGCTTCTTCATGCGTTTTATACCGATATGACTTACGTGGCAGTGCCACAAGTAGGTGGTACTATCATTACTATCTTTTGGCATGAACATGTGTATCACTACGATCGAGATTTAATAAACCATTCATTTTAGGTGTAAGACCATTGAAGGTATTATTCAAATAAACAGAGTAACCATTATTCTCCTTAAATGAATAACCGTATTGCGATAGACGTAATCCAATCATGTCTATGCTCAACGCAAACACCAAATAACAATTATTTAGGTTTAACACCAATCTCTTTGGTAGAGGGAGCGTGCAATGCTTGATCATATCAAGCTTGGAAAAACTTCCAACACATATCGTCAGCTCACCTTTAGCTAGTCTCTGTTTATTCCGTAGCCTTTTGTTTCGAGTTACTAACACTTAGCAACCGAACCGGTATCTAATACCCTGGTGCTACTAGGAGTACTAGCAAAGTACACATTAACACAATGTATATCCAATATACTTCTATCGACCTTGCCAGCCTTCTTATCTACCAAGTATCTAGGGTAATTCTGCTCTAGTGGTTGTTCCCCTTATTACAGAAGCACTTAGTCTCGGGTTTGGGTTTTACCTTGGGTTTCTTCACTAGAGCAGCAGCTGATTTGCCGTTTCATGAAGTATCCCTTCTTGCCCTTGCCCTTCTTGAAACTAGTGGTTCCACCAACCATCAACAATTGATGCTCCTTCTTGATTTCTACTTTCGCGGTGTCAAACATCACGAATACCTCAAGGATCATCATATCTATCCCTGATATGTTATAGTTCATCACGAAGCTCTAACAGCTTGGTGGCAATGACTTTGGAGAACCATCACTGTCTTATCTGGAAGATCAACTCCCACTCGATTCAAATGATTGTTGTACTCAGACAATCTGAGCACAAGCTCAACAATTGAGCTTTTCTCCTTAGTTTGCAGGTTAAGAAAGTCATCGGAGGTCTTATACCTCTTGACATGGGCACGAGCCTGAAATCCCAATTTCAGCCCTCAAAACATCTCATATGTTTCGCGATGTTTCAAAAACGTTTTTGGTGCCTCAACTCTAAACCGTTTAACTGAACTATCACGTAGCTATAAAAACGTGTATGTCCGATGTTCGCAACATCCGCAGACGACGTTTGGGGTTCAGCACACTGAGCGGTGCATTAAGGACATAAGCTTTCTACTGTCCGCATAATCGCTACTATCAACTTTCAACTATATTTTCTCTAGGAACATATCTAAACAGTAGAACTATAGCGTGAGCTACGACATAATTTGCAAAAACCTTTTTACTATGTTCAGGATAATTAAGTTCATCTTATGAACTCCCACTCAGATAGACATCCCTCTAGTCATCTAAGTGATTACATGATCCGAGTCAAACTAGGCCGTGTCCGATCATCACGTGAGACGGACTAGTCATCATCGGTGAACATCTTCATGTTGATCGTATCTTCTATACGACTCATGCTCGACCTTTCGGTCTCCGTGTTCCGAGGCCATGTCTATACATGCTAGGCTCGTCAAGTTAACCCTAAGTGTTTCGCGTGTGTTCCGAGGCCATGTCTGTACATGCTAGGCTCGTCAACACCCGTTGTATTTGAACGTCTGAATAAAACACCCGATCATCACGTGATGTTTTGAAACAGCGAACTGTCGCAACGGTGCACAGTTAGGGGAGAACACTTCTTGAAATTGTTGTAAGGGATCATCTTATTTACTACCGTCGTTCTAAGCAAATAAGATGTATAAACATGATAAACATCACATGCAATCAAATAGTGACATGATATGGCCATCATCACTTTGCTCCTTTTGATCTCCATCTTCTGGGCTCCATGATCATCATCGTCACCGGCATGACACCATGATCTCCATCATCATGATCTCCATCATCGTGTCTTCATGAAGTTGCCTCGCCAACTATTACTTCTACTACTATGGCTAACGGTTAGCAATAAAGTAAAGTAATTACATGACGTTTAAGTTGACACGCAGGTCACAAATAAATAAAGACAACTCCTATGGCTCCTGCCGGTTGTCATACTCATCGACATGCAAGTCGTGATTCCTATTACAAGAACATGATCAATCTCATACATCACATATATCATTCATCACATCCTTTTTGGCCATATCACATCACTAGCATACCCTGCAAAAACAAGTTAGACGTCCTCTAATTGTTGTTTGCATGTTTTACGTGGCTGCTATGGGTTTCTAGCAAGAACGTTTCTTACCTACGCATGAACCACAACGTGATATGCCAATTGCTATTTACCCTTCATAAGGACCTTTTCATCGAATCCGATCCGACTAAAGTGGGAGAGACAGACACCCGCCAGCCACCTTATGCAACTAGTGCATGTTTGTCGGTGGAACCGGTCTCACGTAAGCGTACGTGTAAGGTTGGTCCGGGCCGCTTCATCCCACGATGCCGCCGAATCAAGATAAGACTAGTAACGGCAAGCATATTGAACAATATCGACGCCCACAACTACTTTGTGTTCTACTCGTGCAAAGAATCTACGCAATAGACCTAGCTCATGATGCCACTGTTGGGGAACGTAGCAGAAATTCAAAAAAAAATTCCTACGAATCACCAAGATCTATCTATGGAGATACCAGCAACGAGTAGAAAGAGAGTGCATCTACATACCCTTGTAGATCGCTAAGCGGAAGCGTTCAAGTGAACGGGGTTGATGGAGTCGTACTCGTCGTGATTCAGATCACCGATGATCCTAGTGCCGAACGGACAGCACCTCCGCGTTCAACACACGTACAGCTCGACGATGTCTCCCACGCCTTGATCCAGCAAGGAGAGAGGTAGAGGTTGAGGAAGACTCCATCCAGCAGCAGCACAACGGCGTGGTGGTGATGGAGGAGCGTGGCAATCCTGCAGGGCTTCGCCAAGCACCTACGGGAGAGGAGGAGGTGTCACGGGAGGGAGGGAGGCGCCAAGGGCTCAGGTATGGATGCCCTCCCTCCCCTCCACTATATATAGGGGCAGGGGAGAGGGGAAAGGCGCAGCCTTGCCCCCTACTCCAAGAAAGGGGTGCGGCCAAGAGGGGGGGAGGAGTCCATCCTCCCCAAGGCACCTCGGAGGTGCCTTCCCCCTTTAGGACTCTTCCCTCTAGGGTTCCCTAGGCGCATGGGCCTCTTGGGGCTGGTGCCCTTGGCCCATGTAGGCCAAGGCGCACCCCCTACAGCCCATGTGGCCCCCCGGGGCAGGTGGCCCCACCCGGTGGGCCCCCGGGACCCTTTCGGTGGTCCCGATACAATACCGATGACCCCGAAACTTGTCCCGATGGCCGAAATAGGACTTCCTATATATAAATCTTTACCTCCGGACCATTCCGGAACTCCTCGTGACGTCCGGGATCTCATCCGGGACTCCGAACAACATTCGGTAACCACATACAAGCTTCCTTTATAACCCTAGCATCATCGAACCTTAAGTGTGTAGACCCTACGGGTTCGGGAGACATGTAGTCATGACCGAGATGTTCTCCGGTCAATAACCAACAGCGGGATCTGGATACCCATGTTGGCTCCCACATGTTCCACGATGATCTTATCGGATGAACCACGATGTCAAGGACTCAATCAATCCCGTATACAATTCCCTTTGTCTAGCGGTATGGTACTTGCCCGAGATTCGATCGTCGGTATACCGATACCTTGTTCAATCTCGTTACCGGCAAGTCTCTTTACTCGTTCCATAACACATCATCCCGTGATCAACCCCTTGGTAACATTGTGCACATTATGATGATGTCCTACCGAGTGGGCCCAGAGATACCTCTCCGTTTACACGGAGTGACAAAATCCCAATCTCGATTCGTGCCAACCCAACAGACACTATCAGAGATACCCGTAGTGTACCTTTATAGCCACCCAGTTACGTTGTGACGTTTGGCACACCCAAAGCACTCCTACGGTATCTGGGAGTTGCACAATCTCATGGTCTAAGGAAATGATACTTGACATTAGAAAAGCTTCAGCATATGAACTACACGATCTAGTGCTATGCTTAGGATTGGGTCTTGTCCATCACATCATTCTCCTAATGATGTGATCCCGTTATCAACGACATCCAATGTCCATGGTCAGGAAACCGTAACCATCTATTGATTAACGAGCTAGTCAACTAGAGGCTTACTAGGGACATGGTGTTGTCTATGTATCCACACATGTATCTGAGTTTCCTATCAATACAATTCTAGCATGGATAATAAACGATTATCATGAACAAGGAAATATAATAATAATCAATTTATTATTGCCTCTAGGGCATATTTCCAACAATGAGGTGGAGCGGTAATTATACGAGGTGGCTCTGTGGCACGTGGCTGAACCGGTGCGCCGGGTATCGTGATCCGATTTGCCTCCGGCGGGTTACTCCCCCGGCCCTAGGTGTATGGAACAGGTTCCTCGGATCAAGCGTCAGAGGCAGACGTGATTGAGTTTTTTTATGCCTCCTCCTCATGACCTTGTTTGATGCGTTAAGGTCAACCGAGAGCCGGAAAGTCTCCGCTTGAAGTTGTTGAGCACAAGCATCGAAATCCGCTCGCTCTGCTGCCATCCGGGTTTCCTCTGCGGCTTGATCTTCCTTAGCTCACACCATCTCCTCACGTACGCGTGCCACCTCTGCGTCATGCTGGGCTTTATCCACCGGCTCTACCATGGCGGTTAACAGAGTTGTCAGCTTATCCATGAGGTCCATTAGAATCTGAGCCGGGGGGTGCGCGAGGTCTCCTGACCCAGCTACAGCTGACCCAGTAGCTGTTGTTGCCGATGTGGTAGAGTTCTGCCCAGGATGTGTCCCTGCCATGAAGACTCCGGCCCAATTTGGCGGCTCAAGGGGGTCCGGAATACTGCTGCCATCAGAACAGCCCCCGAGCATGCCGTCTTGCAGCTGGTACAAAGAGTCCCTCTCGCCTGTTGATGATGCAGTGTAAGAGCAGACGGCCGTCTCACCGCACTCCACCGATCCTTCGGAGTATTCACCACCGTAGATGCAGCCTACGAAGGCATGCTTCACGACAGATTGAACATGGGTGGTCCTTGCGCGCTGAGCCATTTCGATGAGGTTGGTGTGGACGTCCGGCTCAGGGCCCGACTCACTGATCCGGCCGATGAAGACGTGAATTCCGCCGAAGGGGACCCGGTACCTGTACTCAATTGAGCCGGCCTCGGGGCCCCAGCCTTCATCATCGATGTTGAGCTTGCCGCGACAACTCTTGGTCATCCGGCCCACAGCGTATCCCTTGAGCCCTTCGAAGTTGCCCTTCAAGAACTCAAATCCACCGTGCGCTGGCCCCATGGTGGGCGCCAACTGTCATGGAATTTTCACGGCAGATGTCCTAGAGCAAGGACTTAGTCGTAGGGCCATCGCACTAGGAAGCTTAAAGGGGTTAATTGGGACAAAGGACACGAGAGAGTTTTTATACTAGTTCGCCCCCTTACGGTGAAGGTAAAAGCCTACGTCTAGTTGGGTTTGGTATTGCTAGGGTTTCGATCTCCAAGAGGCTCAACTCGCCGGCTTGGTTATCGATTTGTTGTCTCTCGCCCCAAGCCGCCACCAGGTCGTCCCCTTATATACATGGGTTGACGCCTGGTGGCCTACAGAGTCCCGACCGGCTCATAATCGTGTCCGTCTCGGAGACTTTCTTTACATGCCTTTCTTTACAAGTCTTTCCTTACATATGGTGGTTCATAATATCAGGCCTTAAACCACCTTCAGGCCCTTGGGCCTTCTAGGATACTTAATAAACTACAATCTTGGATGTTTATTGGGCTTCTTGTGTAACCCGCCATTGGGGCTGACCCGGCCCCTCCTAGGCGGGTCTCAGCTGATAGTAATATCCCCAATAGATGACTCTAAGAAGAGGAAGAAATCTTCAAAGTCCTCATCATCAAAATCCTCAAAATCTTCATCTCACAAGAAGAGCAGCTCCAAAAAGGCTCGGGCATTCATTGGCAACGAAATGGACTCTAAAGTTGAATCTAAGGAAAATGAGAAACAGGAGGCATCTGAGGAGTAAGGCTCTGGTGTGCCGAGCCTAGCCCTCGCTATTGCGTTCGTCGGCAAGTCCATCTTCAACTATGAGGAAAATGACCTCCCCAACACTACTGATGACGGCGGTGATGACTACACTCCCACCTATTGCTTCATGGCAAAAGGTGGAAAGGTACTCAAATATCCCTCCTCTAAATCAAGTGAGGATGAGTCTGATGAAAATCTTAAGCCCAGCTACTCTAAACTTGCTAAGATTGCTATGAAACAACAAACGGCTTTTGAAAAGGTTCAAAATATGCTCGACAAAAGCGATGACCTGTTAGGTGAAGAAATGGATCGTACACAAACTTTGACTAAAAATCTTAAGAGACTTCAGACTAAGTTTGATAACATTCAGAGTCATCATAACACTCTCTTATCTGATCATGAGAACCTTTCTTATGAATTTCTACAAAGATAGCAAGATCTTGAGAAGCTAAGGGTGAGTTATGAAGATCTTCAAAAGGAACATGATTCATTTTTTGCTCAATAGATCAGTTCCGCTCAGGTTGAGTTCATTCCACCATGTTTGAAATGCATTGAACGTGAATCTGCTAATTCTTCACATGAAAGTTCAAATGCTTCTATTGCTGCAAAAAAAATCAACTGTCTCTGCTATCTCAAATTCCTCATCTGAGAATGCTACTAGTATCACTGACCATGGAGGGCTGAAAGAATTGTGTGTGGCAGGCATGTACAAAAGACTCAAAGGGCATCAGGCTCTTTGTGACGTGCTTAAAAGCATATCCTCAATAGGAACCCTAGGAGAGAGGGTATTGCCTTTGAGAGGAAACTCAATGCAGATGGGACCTACTGGAAACCTGAGCAGTATCCCAAAACCTCATGGGTTGCTGCAAAGGGACCTCCCATAGATCCATCCACTTTATCTGGCTTTACATGTGAATCTTCATATTCTTCTGATGAGTCATTTGACTCCAACTATAAACTGTTCAAAAAACAGAATGTTGAAGTATTTGCTAGATATGTTGGCACTAACTGCAGGAACGACCCCCCTATGAAGAAAATCTGGGTTCCCAAAAGGTGCCTTGAAAGTCTTTAGGTGAATGTCATCATGACACCACCTGTGAAGAATAGGAATGCCAGATCAAACTCTTCATATGGACCAAAGTCTTCATATGGATCCAAGTCCTCATATGGACCAAATTCCTCACATGGATCAAATTCCTCATATGGATCCAGATCTTCGTATGAACATCATCGTGCTAACAATTATGTTTCGTAGGGAAGATCTAAGGGTTATGAATATGTGCATTATTCTTCAAATCATTATGTTCATAAGTCCTCAAAGAATTTCTCTACTTATTCATATGCTTACTCTAACCCCTCTTTTGTGAAACAAAGTGGATTGGCTTCTGTGCCACCTTTCTCTTATGGAGCTGGCAGAATGATGAACTCTTTGCCACCCCTCCAGATGTGGGTGGTGAAGAAAAATAAATAATCTCTTTTGCAGGGTTAGGTCTACAAACAAACTTAATCGTTTGAGAAATTTACTGGAGACCTGAATATGCTTGAAAGGATGCAAGCTACTCATGAAGAAATGAATTTTCATTTCTCACGTCCTCATACTGCTATATCTGTTCTATTGCTTGATGAAATTGATCTTACGAATTTGATGTCATATTTTTCACTACTGAAGTATATGAGTTCGTAAGATGCACTAATTCATCTGCAGGATGATCAATCCAAAGCCACTGAGTGGGTCCTCGAAAGTGGATGTACAAATCACATGACTGGCGATAGGAACTTATTGATGGACACTGATTTTTATCCATCGCATCTGAAGCATATCACCTACACCGACAAAGGAAAAAAGCAATGTATTGGGTCTAGCTAAGGTTGCGATCTCAAAGGATCGACACATGGACAAAGTCATGCTTGTCGTGTCCTTAGGGTTCAACCTCATGTATGTCTCAATGCTTTGTGATATTGATACGGTTGTTGTCTTTGGCAAGTATCATTGTGTTGTGATCATGGAAGCTGACAATTCCAAATTATTCGAAGGCCTTAGGAGAGGAGACTTGTATATTGTTGATTTCTCTACAGGACCACAACCTGCTACATGTCTACTTGCAAAAGCTTCAGAAGGCTGGCTATGGCATCGACGACTTGGTCATGCTGGCATGAGGAACTTGCACACACTTGCGAAGAAGAAGCATGTCATTGGTATCGAGGGTGTCAAATTCCTCAAATATCATCTATGTGGAGCTTGTGAAGCTGGAAAGATGACCAAGGCCAAGCATCCCCCAAAGACCATCATGACTACTACTCGTCCATTTGAATTGCTTCACATGGATCTCTTTGGCCCTACTCATTATGCTACATTCACTAATGTTGCATCTTTATATGGCTTTGTCATTGTTGATGACTATTCTCGTTACACATGGGTGCATATCATCACTTACAAAATTGTAGTGCTGGAAGTCTTCAAACAATTTTCCTCGAGGGCTTCAACCAACTTTGG
The DNA here is from genome assembly GCF_002162155.2 of Triticum dicoccoides. Lineage (NCBI taxonomy): Eukaryota > Viridiplantae > Streptophyta > Magnoliopsida > Poales > Poaceae > Triticum > Triticum dicoccoides. The sequence goes on from NC_041382.1 coordinate 346,848,641, forward strand.
TGTGAAGATCAAGAACATCAGAAGTGACAATAGGACCGAGTTCAAGAATACTGGTCTTGATGACTATCTTGATGAACTTGGTATTACTCATGAGTTATCTGCTCCTTATACTCCTTAGCAGAATGGCGTCGTGGAGCGCAAGAACAGGACTCTTGTTGAGATGGCTCGCACTATGCTTGATGAATACAAGACGCCTCCTCGCTTGTGGCTTGAGGCAATTGATACTGCGTGCCACATTATCAACAGGGTATATCTTCACAAATTCTTCATAAAGAACTCGTATGAACTCCTCACTGACGAGAAACCCAATGTAAGTTATGTCAAAGTCTTCGGTGCTAAATGTTGGATTAGAGATTCTCATCACAATTCTAAATTTGCATCGAAATCACATGAAGGTTTTATGCTTGGTTACGGAAAGGACTTGCACACCTACAGAGTCTTCAACACCTATCACCACAAGGTTTTTGAAACTATAGATGTGCGGTTGGATGAAACTAACGGCTCACAAAGATATCACCTACCTCCTGTGCTAGATGAAATATCACCTGAGGAATCCATTAAGTTCAAGGATACTGACGATGTCATTCCTACCGAAGAATCTACTGAATAAGTCATTCCAGAACGTGAAGAACAACATGCTAGTGCACGTGAGGAAATTGGCTCTAAAGAAAATGTTGAGCCCCCTCAACATTGTCAGGCTGCTCATCCTCGCATTGCTAATGAAGTGCAGATTGAGAGAATCATCAACGACATCAAAGCACTAGATCGTCTCACACGCTCAAAAGTCACATTTGTCTAACTTTTGTGGGCACTTTTCTTTTGTCTCTATCACAGAGCCCACCAAAGTAGATGAGGCATTCTGGAGCCTGAGTGGATTCAAGCAATGCAAGAGGAATTACATCAATTCGAGCTCAACAATGTCTGGAAACTTGTCAAGTGACCAGACGCACGCAGGCACAATATCATTGCCACCAAATGGATCTACCACAACAAGCAAGATGAAAATGGCCTTGTGGTGAGGAATAAGGCACGTCTAGTAGCTCAAGGCTACACACAGGTTGAAGGAATTGATTTCGATGAAACTTTTGCACATGTTGGTAGACTTGAGGCTATTTGCATATTGCTTGCTTATGCTAACCATCATAATATCATCTTATATCAAATGGATGTGAAAAGTGCATTGCTCAATGGTAATCTTGAGGAAGAAGTATATGTTGCTCAACCCCCAGGTTTTGAAGATCCAAAGCATCCTGACAAAGTCTTCAGACTCAATAAGGCCCTCTATGGCCTCAAGCAGGCCCATCGCGCGTGGTATGATACTTTGAAGAAATTCCTCATGAAGAAAGGCTTCAAACCTAGTTCACTTGACCCAACTCTTTTCACCAAAACCTATGATAATAAATTATTCGTGTGCCAAATCTATGTTGATGATATTATCTTTGGTTGTACTAACCAACGTTACACTGACGAATTTTCCTATATGATGAGTGAGTAATATCAAACGTTACACTGACGAATTCTTCTTAGGTCTTCAAATTCGTCAACAACGCAACGACATCTTCATATCTTAGGAGAAATACCTCAAGGATGTGTTGAGGTAATTCGGCATGCAAGATTGCAAATGCGTCAAAATCCCTATGCCCACAAATGGCCATCTATGCACTGTTGAAAATGGTATATAGTTCAATCAAAAGGTATACTGCTCCATGATTGGCTCTTTATTGTGTCTATGTGCATCTAGGCCAGATATTATGCTTATTGTTTGCATGTGTGCCCGTTTTCAAGCTGCACCGAAGGAATCACACCATAAGGTTGTGAAGCATATTCTTCGATATCTAGCTCACACGCCAACACTAGGATTATGGTATCCAAGGGCTCGGCTTTTGATCTCATTGGATATTCTGACTCTGACTATGCTGGTGATCGTGTGGACCGCAAGTCAACATCAAGCACATGCCATTTCCTCAGACGATCCTTAGTATGTTGGTCCTCAAAGAAGCAGAACTGTGTATCACTCTCTGCTGCTCAAGCTGAGTACATTGCTGCTGGTTTGTGTTGTGCTCAATTGCTATGGATGAAGCAAACTCGCAAGAACTACGGCATCAATGTGTAGAATGTGCCACTCTACTGTGATAATGAGAGTGCCATCAAGATTGCTCATAACCCAGTTCAGCACTCAAAGATAAAGCACATCCAGATTTGTCATCATTTTCTTCGTGATCATGTGTTGAAGGGCAACATCTCTATTGAGCACATGAAGACTAAAGAACAGCTAGCCGATATCTTCACAAATCCCTTGGATGAGAAGAGATTTAGCAAGTTGTGGTGTGAGCTAAATATCTTAGAATCTTCGAATGTTCTCTGAAAAGGACACACATCCTAACAATTATGCAAATTAATGACTTAGATGTGCAACACAGGAAGTAACGTTTTTCTTCAATCAATGAAGACTAACCCTCTATGTGTGAAGAAATTAATGAAGAATTTGATTCTCAGATCCCTACGACAATTGTATGTGGCGTCTGAAATCATCATTCTTATACAATGGGTCACGCCAGCAACAAAAGTTGAAAATCTTGAATTTGAGTATTTCTTCAGTTTTGAAATTCCTCAGTTGTTCAAATTCTTCAACTTTGCATAATCTTCACTCTTTCCGATTGTGTTCTTCATTGGATGTATATAGTTTGAGTTTTTCAGTCCTCTACAACATTCACTTATTGCTAATTCTTCAATTTAACTTTTCTGCTAAGTGAATGTGATCGGACCCTTCCACCTCCATGCTAAACTCAACCCAGTCTATTCACAAATTCTTCATGTGCGTTATATTTGAAACCCGTTTAAAATCTTCACTGTGTCAGCTGAAGAATATGCGAACGAAACATTAAATTTTCGTACCTCAATTTTTGGCTTTTGCCACTCAAACCGTTTCACATCCCACGATATGATTATTCTATTCACCCACGATCTCCACCTCACTGTACATGGGTGACACATGTCGCTAGGATGAGAAGTGTCAGGGGCACATTCGTCAAATTTCTTCAGGCGAGCGGTTTTTCACTTCGGCTATAAATACCCCTCACCCTCCTCAGACTGCATTTACCCCACTTGACCCCACTCCGCTCGCTCGAGCTCTCGGACCTAGCGCCGCCGCTACTTCCATTGTCGCCGGTGAGGAAGAGCTTCACTACCCCGACGTCGTCGCCGTCGTACTCACGCCGGCTGCGGAAATCTTCACTCTGCCACCACCGTAGCTATCTTTCGTCGCCGAGTTAGGGCGTGGAATATCTGAATAGACAAACTTCCCATCTACACTTCCCAGATCATCGTGTCTTCGTCAAGGGAAAAATAAAATCTATTTTTACTGCCCTTATTGATTCTGATGATTTTCACGAAATCTTCAAAAGGTGTTTATTCTTCAACTTCCCCACTAGTTAAACACCTCACATGCATCTGTTCTTGATCTATTTCTCTAAGCAATGTTTTTCTTCAAGATTCCTCAATTGTGTGGATTTTTCAATCTATACAACTCTGGAACCTAAGTAGAAGACCGCTTAGTGAAATTCCTCAAGACACTCTTGGTCAAATTCCTCAAACTTGTTCTTTGTGAAAAACTTCTGAGAACGCATGTGGCCTCCTCAAATTCTTCGCACCTATACTCTGTTCATAGGTACTCATGACCGCTGCTGAATCACTAGGTTCTCATCAACTTAATGCATTTGTAGTGTTCCTCAAAGAAAAATTGCATACCTCTTAAAGAACAATGTTGTTCAAATTCCCCAGCTGAAGAAAATGGCTGATGGCAAGAGACCTCAGAAGGGAGGAAAGAGACTTGAAGTAAACGAAGAATGAGCGCAAAGTGCGCATTCAGAGGATCAAGAGGAGATGGGCATGAGAATGGAGGGAGTACAGATATGTCACTCCTAAGTACAAGAAGAAATTCGCGTTACACCCTCCTTGCCCAAGACCTCCTTTGGCGCCTGGCCAAGTTGCTGATCCCACTAGCCTCAAGCGCGGTGACGACTATCCTAATGAATGGGCCAAGCGGCAAGCCAAGTTGGCCAAAATGGCCGAGGAAGGAGTGAAGAAATTCAATGAAGATTTTGCTGCTGCCGCTGCTGAGGCCTCTGCTAGCAAGCCTAAGAAGGCTATGCCCAAGAAGCCTGCGCACAAGCCCAGTGCCTCTGCTGCAATGCCCTCACGGCCAAGCTCGTCAAAGCCCTCACGGCAAATTCCTCAAGCAGCTCTAGTTCCCACTGCTATAAAAGCTTCAGCTGCTGGTGTAAAGTCCTCAGCACCTGCACACCTCGCCTCGTGCCAAAGGACCACTGGCATCTCAATTGCTTCAGGAGCATCTACAAGTTCCTCAACTCCTCTGCAGTCCTCAACAGGCCCAACTTTGCTGAAGACAAAGGCCACTGCTGGACGAGGCACAAGGCCAAGTCCTCACAAGAAGCAGGTTGCCTTCCATGTAGCATCTAGTGAAGACGAAGCTGATGATGAGGAATTAGAAGAAATCATTAGAGACAGACAACAACGGGCCGCTAGAGCCAAAGGCACTAATGTGCCTCTTTTGCTGGATCCCAAGCTGATCCTAGACTTTATTGATCTCTGGCACAAGGACTCCAACACTCCTATGCCTGATTTCAAACTCGCACCTGGCCAGAATCACATGTTGATAGCCTTCATAGGTGAAGAAAAACGGAAGTTCGAGAAGGCCAAGAAGCTAAAGAAGGCTCAGTACAAGAAAGAGCATCTTCCGAAGAAGAACATTGTCAGAATGACAACTAACGAACTTGTGACCATGCAAGCTGAGACCAAAGCACTCAGTGATGAATTTGACGTATACCATGCAGATTGGTTGGGAGCCAAGGTTAGATTCGTCAACATGGCGAAGGGATTCACCTCTAATGTTGCAGCCCCAACGCAACGTGAAATTCCTCAGGCTGAAGCATCTGCTCAGCCTACTGAAGAACTTGCCAGCACCGCTGATGAAATTCAGGTTGCTAAAGAAAATGAAAGCACCAAGGCTGGTGAAGACATTTCATCCGCCAAAGAAACTGCCAGGGCAACCTCTAGTGTTGCGCCTGAAGAACAAGCCAGGCATGTTGAAGCATATTCTACAGCGCCTGAAGAGACTAACCAAGCCAGGACAACTGCAATAGTTGTGCCTGAAGAAACTAACCCAATTTCATCTGCTCCTTGATTGCTCCCTGACTATAGCGCCAAAAAACTCATGTCTATCAAGACTACGTCGGTAGTTCCCCAAAGAGGAAGTGATGGTGTAGCACAGTGAAAGTAGGTATTTCCCTCAGTGATGAATCCATGGTTATCGAACCAGTAGGAGAACCGAGCAACACAACATAAACAACACCTGCACACAAATAACAACACCTCGCAACCTGACGTGTTAAAGGGGTTGTCAATCCCTTTCGGGTAACAATGCCAGAAATTTGTAGTAGATTGAAATAATAGATCGTAAATGAATAAAGTGCACCAAAGTATTTTTTATATTTTTGGTTTAATAGATCTTAATCAAAATGCAAAGGAAAAGTAGATCGCAAGCAAATATATGAGAAATAAGACTCGGGGGCAGTAGGTTTCACTAGTGGCTTCTCTTGAGAAAGATAGATAAAGGTGGGCAAACAAATTACTGTTGGGCAATTGATAGAACCTCAAATAATTATGAAGATATCCAGGCAATGATCATTACATAGGCATCACGTCCAAGATTAGTAGACCGACTCCTGCCTGCATCTACTACTATTACTCCACACATCGACCGCTATCCAGCATGCATCTAGTGTATTAAGTTCATGGAAAAAACAGAGTACTGCAATAAGAACGATGACATGATGTAGACAAGATCCATTTATCTATTTCCTAGGTATATATCCCATATTTTTATCCTTGGTAGCAATGATACATACGTGTCGGTTCCCTTTCTGTAACTAGGATCAAGCACCGTAAGATCGAACCCACTACCGGGCACCTCTTCCCATTGCAAGATAAATAGATCAAGTTGGCCAAACAAAAACCAAATATTGGAGAAGAAATATGAGGCTATAAGAGATCATGCATAAAAGAGATCAAAGAAACTCAAATACTTTCATGGATATAAAAACATAGATCTGATCATAAACTCGAAGTTCATCGATCCCAACAAACACACCGCAAAAGAGTTACATCATATGGATCTCCAAGAGACCATTGTATTGAGAATCAAGAGAGAGAGAGAGATGAAGCCATCTAGCTACTAACAACGGACACGAAGGTCTACAAAGAACTACTCACGCATCATCGTAGATGAACCAATGGAGGTGGTGAACCCCATCCGAGATGGTGTATAGATCGGATCTGGTGGTTCTAGACACTGCGGCGGCTGGATGAATATTTTGTCGACTTCTCTAGGGTTCTGGAATTTTTGGGGTATTTATAGAGCAAAGAGGCGGTCCGGGGGGGCACCCGAGGTGGGCACAACCCACCAGGGTGCACCCCGGTGGGTTGTCCCCTCCTTGGGACTCCCCCCAGGTGCAACCAAGGCCCAACATGTTCCTTCTGGTCCATAAAAAACTCCGTAAAGTTCCGTGGCATTTGGACTCCATTTGATATTGATTTTCTGGGATGTAAAAACACGGAAAAAACAGGAACCGACACTTGGCACTATGTCAATAGGTTAGTACCAAAAAATGACTATAAAATGATTATAAAACATCCAAGATTGATAATAAAACAGCATGGAACAATCAAAAATTATAGATACGTTGGAGATGTATCAGCATCCCCAAACTTAACTCCTACTCGTCCTCAAGTAGGTAAGTGATAAAAACAGAATTTTTGGTGTGGACTGCTGTTTAACATGTCATATCATATTCTTTTCTTTATACCATGGACATTTGGACTTTTTATGTGATTCAAAGCAATAGTCTAGTTTTGACATAATAATTTAGATAATCAAGCATATCAACAAGCAACCATGTCTTTCAAAAAATAAATGCTAAAATAAGTCATCCCTACAAAATCATATAGTCTTGTCATTCTCTATCTTCTTTTCACAAAGTATTTATCATGCACAACCCCGATGACAAGCCGAGCAATTGGTTCATACTTTTTAACGCGCTTCAGCTTTTTCAACCCTCATGCAATACGTGAGCACAAGCCATGGATATAGCACTATGGGTGGAATAGAGTATGATGATAGGGGCAAATATAGAGAAGACAAAAAGGTAAGAAAGTCTCACATCGATGCGGCTAACCAACGGGCTATGGAGATACCCATCAATCGATATCAAGGTGAGGAGTTGGGATTGCCATGCAATGAATGCACTAAGATCTATAAGTGTATGAAAGCTCAATATGAAAACTAAGTGGGTGTGCATCTAATCCTATAATGAAAAATTACCACTAGTATATGAAAGTGACAACATAGGAGACTCTCCATATGAAAAACATGGAGCTACTTTGAAGGACCAGTGTGGTAAAGGATACTAACAATGCCCCTTCTCTCTTTGTTTATTTATTTTTTTTCCTTTTTTATTTTCCCTTTTTCTCTCTCTTTTTTTATTCTTTTCTTTCTTTGTTTTTCCTTTTTTTTCCTTTTCTCTTTTTTCTCTCATTGTCCGGAGCCTCATCCCGACTTGCGGGGGAATCATAGTCTCCATCATCCTTTCCTCACTAGGGCACTGCTCTAAAACTGAATGATGATGATCACACTTCTATTTACTTATAACTCAAAAGAAATAAAAATTACAACTCGATATCTATGACAAAGTATGACTCTATATGAATGCCACTGGCATGTGTGCAATGATCTAGCGTAACATGTTTGAAAAATGATGAACGGTGGCTGAGCCACAACTACTATGTCAGCTATATGATCATGCAAAGCAATATGACAGTGAATGCTCAAGTCATCAAACGGAAGCGGTGGCAGTTGCATGGCAATATTTCTCGGAATGGCCATGGAAAAGCCATAATAGGTAGGTATGGTGGCTGTTTTGAGGAAGATATAATAAGGCTTATGTGTGATAGAGCGTATCATATCACGGGGTTTGGATGCACCTGCGAAGTTTGCACCACGTCTCGATGTGAGAAAGGGCAATGCACGATACCATAGAGGCTAGCAAATTGCGGAAATGTAAGAGTGCGTATAATCAATGGACTCACATTAGGCATAAAGAACTCGTATACTTATTGCAAAAGTTAATTAGCCCTTGAAGCAAAGTACTACTACGCATGCCCCTAGGGGGATATATTGGTAGGAAAAGACCATCGCTCGTCCCCGACCGCCACTCATAAGGAAGACAATCAAATATAAATCGTGCTCCAACATCATAGCATAACGAGAGACTATACGTGCATGCTTCAGGAATCATAAACCTTAACACCAATATTCCTGCTAGAGAATAATTACTCATCAACATAACTCACATATCACATCATCATATCTCAAAACCATTACTAAGAATCAAGTTTATTTTATCCAATGATCTTCATGACATTTCTCCCTTTTTCTTTATCATTCCTGGATATCTATCACTTTGGGACTAATTTTCACATGTTGCATTTCATAAGCTCAAACAAATATAAGTGAAGATCATGACCATAATAAATTTTCTTTCTCTCAAAATAGTTTAAGTGAAGCAAGAGAGAATTTCTTCAAAATTGAACTAACTCTAAAATAAATCTAAGTGAAGCAAGAGAGCATTTGTTTAAACATACTAAGCATATCGTGCTCAAAAAGATATAAGTGAAGCGCTAGAGCAAGTCCTAGCTCATAAAAGATGTAAGTGAAGCATAGAGAGCAATTCTATCAAGTCATGACATAATTTTGGCTCTCTCAAATAGGTGTGTCCAGGAAGGATTGATGACTTAAAACACAAATTAAAACAAGAAAAGACTCATATCATACAAGACGCTCCAAGAAAAACACATATCATGTGACGAATAAAAGTATAGCTCCAAGTAAAATACCGATGGTCGTTGGAAGAAAGCGGGGATGCCACTCGGGGGGCATCCCCAAGCTTAGTTGGTTGCTCAGTTGTTGATAAGAGCTTGGTATTCTGGGGCATCCCCAAGCTTAGGCTCTACCATCCTTCCTTCATCCATCGTAAGATAACCCAAAACTTGAAAACTTCAATCACACCAAACTCAACAAAACCTCCGCCAGATCCGTTAGTATAAGAATAATAAATCACTACTATAAGTTGTGTATCAAACCAATTCATATTTTATTTTTGTATTATATCTACTTTATTCCAACTTTTCGATGGCAAAAACTCATCAAAGAAAACCATAGAGCCATCAAAATAAGCACACAACACAAAGAAAACAAAATCTGTCAAAACAGAACAGTCTGTAGCAATCTGACTATTTCGAATACTTCTATAACTCCAAAAATTCTGAAAAATTAGGAAGGCCTTATAAATTTGTATATTGATCTGGCGCAAGTGGAATGGGTATTTTATCGCTCCCTGGTAAAAAAATGGAAATTTATTTCGTGAGCGTAAAAGTTTCTGTTTTTCAGCAAGATCAAACAACTACCACCCAGGAAGATCCTAATGGTTTTACTTGGCACAAAAACTAGTTAAAACATAAAAAACACAATTATAGCAGTAGCATAATTGTGCTAACACACAAGAACAGAAAGCAAAAAGCAAAATAAATTTTATTCATTGGGTTGCCTCCCAACAAGCCCTATAGTTTTACGCCCTTAGCTAGGCATAAAGCAAGGATCTAAGTTTTGTCATCTTTGGTTCGAGATCCATAAGATGCCATCATGGTTGATTCATAAGGTGGCTTAATTCTAGTTCTAGTAAGTGTTCCGTACCCTTCCTCAAAGGAAATTGGGACTTAATATTGCCTTTTTTCAAATCAATCATGGCACCGATAGTGCGTAAAAACGGTCTACCAAGAATAATTGGACAAGACGGGTTGCAATCAATATCAAGAATAATAAAATCTATGGGCACACAATTCCTATTTGTAAGAATAAGAACATCATTAGTTCTTCCCATAGGCTTTTTAATAGTAGAATCCACCAAGTGCAAATTCAAAGAACATTCTTCAAGATTAGTAAGACCAAGCACATCACATAGAGATTTTGGAATCGTAGAAACAATAGCACCCAAGTCACACAAATCACAACACTCATAATTTTTAATCTTGACTTTGATAGTAGGTTCCCATTCATCATGCAATTTTCTTGGAATTGACACTTCTAATTCCCATTTTTCTTCCAAAGCTTTCATCATAGCATCAACCATATGTTTAGTAAAAGCTTTATTTTGTTCATAAGCATGGGGTGAATTTATCATGGATTTCAACAAAGAAATACAATCAATAAAAGAGCAACTATCATAATTAAAGTCTTTGTAATCCAAAAGAGTGGGTACATCAGTAGCTAAAGTTTCAACCTCTCAAAACCCACTTTCATCAATTTGTTCAACAAGATTTTCACCCTCTGAAATATTGGGGCGCCTTCTACCTAAAGTTGTCTCTTCTCCAGTCCCTTTTTCATCAATATTAACTTTACTAAACAAGGAATCAATAGAAGAAACACCAATCATTTTAAGATCTTCAACACTTTTGCGAAATAAATTACTAGAAAACGCTTTTTCTAAAAATTCTCTTTTAGCTCTAAGCATTGTGGTTCTTTTCTTACTTTAATCCATAGAAACATAAAGAGCTTTAATTGATTCATCTACTTTAGGCACAAAAATTTTCATATTGAGATTTTCCACATCATGAGCAATTCTATCAACACTTCTGGACAAATCATCAATCTTTCTCAACTTTTCTTCTATGGAAGTGTTGAAAACTTTTTGCGTGTTGATAAATTCTTTAGTATTATTCTCAAGATCACAGGTGCTCCTATTATTATTATAAGATTGATTTCCATAGGAATTACCATAATTATTAGAGGAATTACTAGGGAAAGGCCTAGGATTAAAATTACCTCTATAAGCATTGTTATTGAAATTATTTCGAGAGATAAAATTCACATATATGGCATCACTATTTTGCTCGAACAAAGTAGAAAAAGGCATATCATTAAGATCAATAGGAGCACTTCTACTAGCAACCAATTTCACAAGAGCATCAACTTTTTCACTCAAAGAAGAAATTTCTTCAACCGAATTAACTTTTTTACTAGTAGGAGCCCTTTCGGTATGCCATTGCAAATAATTTGCCATAATGTTATCAAGCAAATTGGTGGATTCACCCAAAATAATTTCCATAAAAGTACCTCCTGCAGTGGAACCTAAAAGATTTAACCCATGAGTTGGGCAATTCCTTAGCATCATTTTCATCCTTTCCCAAGATTGTGCAACATGATCATGTTCAAGTTGCTTGAAATTCATGATCTGGGTTCTAAGGGAAATAATTTTTGTGGGAGGAAAATACTTAGTGATAAAAGTATCTTTACACTTATTCCAAGAATTGATACTATTGCAAGGCAAAGAAGAGAACCAAAGTTTTGCAGAATCACACAAAGAAAACGGAAATAATTTCATATTGACCACATCATTGTCCACATATTTTTTCTTTCACATATCGCATAATTCCACGAAGGTATTAAGATGGGACGTGGCATCCTCATTAGGAGTACCGGAAAATTGGTCTTTCACAACAGGATTCAACAAAGCAATATTAATATCACAATTCTCTACACTAGCGGCAGGAGGAGCAAGCGGAGTGCCAATAAAATCATTGTTGTTGGTATTTGAGAAATCACATAACTTAGTGTTCTCTTGAATCATGATGACCACACAACAAGATTGCACTCAAAAACAGATCCGGCAAGAAAACGACGAACGAAAAAGAGAGACGAATAAAATGGCAAATTTTTGTGAAGTGGGAGAGAGGAAAACGAGAGGCAAATGGCAAATAATGTAAATTGCGAGGAGATGGGATTTGTGACTAGGAACCTGGTATATGTTGAAGATCCTCCCCAGCAACGGCCCAGAAATTCCTTTTGATTGCTCCTTGACTATAGCGCCATAAAACTCCTATCTACCAAGACTACGTCGGTATTTCATCAAAGAGGAAGGGATGATGTAGCACAGCGAAGGTAGGTATTTCCCTCAGTGATGAAACCAAGGTTATCGAACTAGTAGGAGAACCAAGCAACACAACATACACAACACCTTCACACAAATAACAACACCTCGCAACCCGACGTGTTAAAGGGGTTGTCAATCCCTTTCGGGTAATGATGCCAGAAATTTGTAGTAGATTGAAATAATAGATCGTAAATAAATATAGTGCAGCAAAGTATTTTTTTGTATTGTTGGTTTAATAGATCTGAATAAAAATGCAAAGGAAAAGTATATCGCAAGCAAATATATGAGAAAGAAGACCCGGGGGTCGTAGGTTTCACTAGTGGCTTCTCTCGAGAAAGATAGCAAACGGTGGTAAACAAATTACTGTTGGTCAATTGATAGAACCTCAAATAATTATGATGATATCCAGCCAATTATCATTACATAGGCATCACGTCCAAGATTAGTAGACCGAGTCCTGCCTGCATCTACTACTATTACTCCATACATCGACCACTATCCAACATGCATCTAGTGTATTAAGTTCATGGGAAAATGGAGTAATGCAATAAGAACGATGACATGATGTAGAATAGATCCATTTATCTACTGCATAGATATAGATCCCATCTTTTTATCCTTAGTGGCAAGGATACATACGTGTCGGTTCCCTTTCTGTCACTCGGATCAAGCATTGTAAGATCGAACCCACTACTGGGCACCTCTTCCCATTGCAAGATAAATAGATCAAGTTGGCTAAACAAAACCCAAATATCGGAGAAGAAATATGAGGCTATAAGAGATCATGCATAAAAGAGATCAAAGAAACTCAAATACTTTCATGGATATAAAAACATAGATCTGATCATAAACTCAAAGTTCATCGATCCCAACAAACACATCGCAAAAGAGTTACATCATATGGATCTCCAAGAGACAATTGTATTGAGAATTAAGAGACAGAGAGAGAGAGAGATGAAGCCATCTAGCTACTAACTACAGACCCAAAGGTCTACAAAGAACTACTCACGCATCATCGGAGAGGCACCAATGGAGGTGGTGAACCCCATCCGAGATGGTGTCTAGATTAGATCTGATGGTTCTAGACTCTGCGGTGGCTGGATGAATATTTCGTCGACTCCTCTAGGGTTCTGGTATTTTTGGGGTATTTATAGAGCAAAGATGCGGTCCCGGGGGCACCCGAGGTGGGCACAACTCACCAGGGCACGCCTGGGCCTCTTGGCATGCCTTGGTGGATTGTCCCCTCCTTGGGACTCCCCCCAGGTGCAACCAGGGCCCAGCATGTTCCTTCTGGTCCATAAAAAATCTCCATAAAGTTTCGTGCCATTTGGACTCCGTTTGATATTGATTTTCTGCGATGTAAAAACACGGAAAAAACAGGAACTGACACTTGGCACTATGTCAATAGGTTAGTACCAAAAAATGACTACAAAATGATTATAAAACATCCAAGATTGATAATAAAACAGGATGGAACAATAAAAAGTAATAGATATGTTGGAGATGTATCACACCTGCGGCACCAACAACAAGGATCAACCTTCCTTCTTCATCAGAAGCGAAGAAAGTGACGGCTGCGGACCGAGCAGCTATGAAGAAAAGGAAAGCATCTGCTGCCTCAGAGTCTTCAGCTCCGAAGAAAGTGAAGACTTTGACAAGCTCCTATGAAAATCCCATAGATGTTGTTCCTCTATCAAGCATGCTATCAAAGGAGATTGTTCCCTTTGGTGAGGAATATGTGATTCGCAATGAATCAAATGAAGAAAATCCTTCTGTTGCTTCGACAGAGCAGTTGGATGAAGAAATTGAAGTGGATAACATCCCTTCAGCTCCACTTGTTTCATTGCCCATGCCTCAATTCATTGCTGAAGGGGCCAGCGTTGAAGAAATAGATGAGGAAGATGAAGACGTGGACATTGGGTGTACCACTCCAGTTCTGAATGATGACTACTGGGAAAGTCATGACCCCAATTCACCATTGTTCACACCTCTGCAACAGATTCCTCAGTCCCCTGTTCAGACTAAAGAAATTCACACGGGCTCTGAAGAACACTAGGCATCTCTCCTCACTATTCATGAAGAAGTTCCAGCCACTAGCACTGATGAAAATGTTGTTGTAGAAATGGAGGCCAAGGCTACTAAAGAAATTTCCACTGAAATTCCTTAGCATGTGGCTCAAGAGACTGTGATTCAAGAGGATGTGAAGACTTCAACTGCCAATCCTCAGCCCAAGCCTCAGAATCATCACTCCAAGAAGCAGAAGTTCAAGGCTGATGACTTCTTTGCTGAGCACATATTCTTCACGGATTATAATCCATGTGACTTTGCAAGACTTAGACGCAAGCGCTTCTGGACAGCAAGTCAAATGAACTTCAATTCCTCACTGTTGTTCGATAAAGACAAGATCTTTGACCATGAACAAATTCGTTATGTGGACATGGAGTCGCTGCCCTGCTTCACCCTAGTCCTCAGTGTTCTTCATGACACTGGACTGCTCAACCTCTGCACCGACATCTATGACTGGAATGAAGAACTCATTCTTCAGTTCTATGCCACATTGCACATTACTGGCAATGTTGAAGACGTCAATTCATGGGTACTGGACTGGATGACAAAAAAATACTCACTACAAAGCACCAGCCTCTGAATTGCTTCATGTCGTCCCAGTCAGTCCTCCCACTGAAGGTGCAAGGCGCATCTATGATGAACCTATACTTTCGAATTATCTGATGCAAGTGCTGATGAAGCCTTTGAAGCCAGGCCAAGCCCCTAGAACCAAATTCCTCGTCAAGGAACTGCTCTATATGCCAAGGCAATATACAGGATATTGACGAAAACCCTTAGTCCAATCAAGGGCCACAACTCTGATGATCAAGAAGTTGTTGGCATCATGAAGAATATGCTTTTCAATATCATACATGGTATTCCTATCAACTACCACGATTTCTTCCTGATGACTTTGGCAAATGTCGCTCTATCACCGTTTGAATTGAAGCCTTACGCTCCGCGGATCATGAGATTCATCAGATTAAGGTCTTCAATTCATTACAAGGCTGATTTTCAAAATCACGTCAGCTACTTGCCGCCTATTGAAGTCCTCAGACGGACTATTTCCTCAGCTGATGAGAAGGCAAGGCTGTTGTTACCGATGAAGGCACACGTCCATTGGATGGACAGTTTCACAAAGCTGCGTCGTATTCCACCAATGATGACTCTGCCACACATGACACTGCCGCAAATGCTTCAAAGCAGTTTCCTCAAGCCACTACTCCAAGGGTGATGACTAATCATGAGCTTCTCCTTAGTCTTCATCGGAAGGTCGGTCGCAACCACAAGTGGGTCAAGTGTCAGTTTGGTGCTATTCTTCAGAACATGACAGTCACTCAAAATACAGTGAAGAAGAAGCACTACTATCTGCATGAAGTCTTTGACTGCACCTGGGCTATTCTGTCTAACCTCTACAGTGCTGAAGATCTCAAGGAGATGGAATTTCAACAGAACTTTGACTGGGCACAACCACCTTCGAAGAAATTCAAGAAGGTCAAAGTTCCTCAGCTACTTGCTAGCTCATATTCTTCATCGGATGAGACTGATGAGCATGAAGACTTGGACGACTCTGTGGTAGGCCCTACATCAACGGATGACCCCAACAACGCTGGCGCTCCTCCATCGACATCATGATGATATTGTTCAGGGGTGTTAGTACTCATTTTTTGTCCCTTTTGGTCATTCAATGACAAAGGGGGAGAAATTTGAGTTAGTCTTCAAGTGGGTCTATATATGGGCATTTTTTTACTAAGTTACAACTCTCGTTCTTCTGAAGTATTTGTTGGATCGAGTTGTAAACTTAAGTCCGATTGTGGTCTGATACTTTTTCTATGTTTTTCTGCATGCTATTTCCTTATATATGTTAATACACGCATGCTGGATTACATCAGTCACCATATTTCATCATGCATTACAAATTCTTCATATCATATGTTAAATGCGTGTATGAATTACAAGATATAGGGAGAGATCTCCATGATTCTATTCTACAATGTGCATTTGCTCTTCAAGGCAAATTCCTCACATATGCACATCTTCACCGGGAGTTCTTCTATATCTTCCAATCAAATTCCTCAGTATCAGTATTTACACTTCATATGATTATCCCCGTTGAAAACTTAACCTATATTGTCATCAATCACCAAAAAGGGGGAGATTGTAAGTGCATCCAGTGCCCCTTAGTGATTTTGGTGTATTGTAGACTTATAGGTTAAGGGACTAATGCATTTGTGAGTGTACACATGTCTATAAGTCTATGAGGAGTTTGATATTTACAGAGAAAGTCGACCCCTAAAAGTAAATGTCTTCAAGTGAAGACTTTGACTTTCTAAAGACTTTGAAAGTCAAGAAATTGGTGTGATCATGAAGACTTGATATTCATGCAAGGAATATGAAGCTTGAAGACTTTTGTTTTTGTAGTTTCATTTTTATCTTTCTTGAGTCATAGGAAACACCTTACTATTAAAGGGGCTCGAGGTAAACCTAAGGAAAAGTTTCCAAGTGATGCTCGTTTCAAAATCCTACACCTAACAATCCTTTCGAGTGAAGTCGTTGGAATTCTCATACAGTTCAGTTAATTTCTTAACTGAGGGAGACGAAGATCTTCTGGTCTCTGAGGAATTTGTTCTGGCTAAGGAGTTAGGAATTCGTCGATGCGGATTGCCTACAAGTGAGGAACATGATAGCACTGAGGAATTTGATACTCAAATATCCGACTGTTGCTATGCTACGCGCCAGGTGTCCCAAAATATCTACCCACCTAACGGTCATATCATTGAAGGGCAATTATGTCTTATCATGTCAAGCTGCTCCCTAGGCTATAAACAACCGCCCCTACAACCACTAGCTGGTTGGCTGCTCCGTGAGAAACTGACACTTGTCATGTTGTGCATCCCATCCTCCGAGGACTTTTGAGAGAAAATCATCAAGTGAGGAAAACCCAAACCCAAACACCTACAAACCCAAAGTGACTCAACATCACTGAAGACATTGTTCCCATGTGGAACCTACGCTTGTTACCTTTGAGGATTGTGCACCCTCCAGACGGTTAGGCATCATGGTCTAGAGAATCCAAGAGGATGGATCGCCGAGTGACCGAGTCTGTGAAGGTTTGGAAGTCACCTGAAGACTTACCACGAGTGATTGGGCGAGGTTTGTGTGACCTTAGCTCAAGGAGAATATAGTGAGGACTGTGTGTCCGGGACTATGTGTCCTCGGGTTTACATACTTACCTGCTCCAACTAGACGTACAACTGCCACAATAGTTGGAACTGGTCTACCGAATCATCCTCTTCACCAAGCTATTGGTTCTATTTCCTCAACTCTTCCATTTCCTCATTTCTGTGTAGGAGTACTTGATCATTACTGCTGGAAGACTTTGACTGAAGACTTTCTCAATTTCCTCAATCCTTTTTCTTCAGTAAGTTAGTGTTCAGCCTACTAATCATGTGTTTATGCTACTTGTACTCTGTGCTTGTTTTCATTTCATCATGATGATTGTGCTACTACTCTGTTAGGCTTGCATATGAGTACTTATTCCGCTGCTAAGTAGTTCGTTGCTTAGGAATTTTGTTACCCTAAAATTCCTGAGTGACGAATTTGTAAAAATCTCCTATTCACCCCCTCTAGTCGATATAACGCACTTTCAATGACCCACAAGTATAGGGGATCAATCGTAGTCCTTTCGATAAATAAGATTGTCAAACCCAACGAGGAGCAGAAGGAAATTATAAGTGGTTTTCAGCAAGGTAATGTCTTCAAGCACTGAAATTATAAGTAACGAGCAGTTTGATAACATGGTAATTGGTAACGAGAAAGTAACGATAATAATAACAAAAGTGCAGCAAGGTAGACCAATCCTTTTGAGGCAAAGGACAGGCCAAAACGGTCTCTTATGATAAGCAAAGCGTTCTTCAGGGTACACGGGAATTTCATCTAGTCACTTCTATCATGTTAGTTTGATTTTTGTTCACTACTTTGATAATCTGATATGTGGGTGGATCGGTTCTTAGGTGTTGTTCTTACTTGAACAAACCTCCTACTTATGAATAACCGCCTCGCCAACACCCGTAATATGAGAAAAGTATTAATAACAAATTCTAACCATAGCATTAAACTTTTGGATACAATCGGTCCCTTACGGACTAGCGCATAAACTAGGGTTTAAGCTTCTGTCACTCTCGCAACTCATCATCTAATAACTACTCCACATTGCATTCCCTTAGGCCCAAATATGGTGAAGTGTCATGTAGTCTACGTTCACATGACACCACTAAGGGAATCACAACATACATACCATCAAAATATCGAACACATATAAAATTCACATGATTACTTGCAACAAGATTTCTCCCGTGACCTCTAGAATAGAAGTAACTACTCACAAATGATAATCATGCTCATGATCAGAGGGGTATTAAATAGCATATTGGATGTGAACATATAATCTTCCACCAAATAAACCATATAGTAATCAACTACAAGATGTAATCAACACTACTAGTCACCCACAAGTACCAATCTATAGTTCTGGTACAAATATTGAAAACAAGAGATGAACTAGGGTTTGATAAGAGATGGTGTTGTTGAAGATGTTGATGGAGATTGCCCTCCCAAAGATGGGAGAGCTGTTGGTGATGATGATGATGATGATTTCCCCCTCCGGGAGGGAAGTTCCGCTGGCGGAATCGCTCCGCTGGAGGACAAAAGTGCTCCTTCCCAAGTTCCGCATCGAGACGGTGGCGCTTCGTCCCGAAAGTCCTCCCCTTATTTTTTTCTAGGTAAAAATGACTTATATACCAGAAGATTTGCACCGTAGGTGGGCTGGGCTAAGCACAATCCACCAGGGTGCGCCTAGGGGCCCTGGCACCCTGGTGTCTTGTGCTCACCAGGTGGCCCCCTCCGGTAGTTATTTTCTCTAGTATTTTTCATATATTCCATAGAAATTCCTAGTGAAGTTTCAGCTCATTTGGAGTTGTGCATAATAGGTAGCTTGACATAGCTTTTTTAGGTCCAGATTTCCAGCTGTCGGAATTCTCCCTCTTTGTGTGAACCTTGCATATTATGGGAGAAAAGGCATTAGAATTACTCCAAAAAGCATTGTTATGCCTAAAAACATTATAAATAACAGTAGGTAAACATGATGCAAAATGGACGTATCAACAACCCCAAGCTTAGACCTCGCTTTTCCTCAAGCGAAAACCGAAATCAAAAAACATGTCCACATGCTTAGAGAGAGATATGTGTCGATAAAAACAAAATACGGACATACAAGCATCATGTAAATTATTATAACAGCAACAAACTTTAACATAAAACTTTTATCATAGAACTTTTATCATAGACTTCTCATGAATAAGTAACAACTCATCACAAAATCGAAGTATAAAGCATAAACTCTATTGGAAACCAACAAACTATGTTCTTAATCAACTTTGCAACTACAATTCATCATCTCTTCAGGAAGGGTCACCTACCAGAGCCTTTAGGAAAGTCCACCGTCATATAGCCTTCTATGATTGCTAACACTAACCGCATACACATGATCAAAACGTTTCAACCGGACACATAGAAAGATAGGGGCTATAGTTTCACGTTGCAACATATTCACCTCAAGGGTGATGTCAACAATAATAACCCATGCTACTCATATCCAACTGGATATATGTGCCTAGATCTTTCCTCACCACATGATGCTTGTTAAAAGAGAAAATAGAAAGGAATAGAGAGAAGGACATTGACTCTTGCATATACATAAAAGTAAAAGATAGCCCTTCGCAGAGGGAAGCAGAGGATGCCATGCGCTTTTTGTTTCTATGTTCAATCCCTTAGTTCAAAAGAACGTCACACTATATTGCCCCTTATGGTAGGAAGCTTTATTATGCAGTCTATCACTTTTATTCTTTGCCATCACAAGTTCATACAATGCTAAATTTTCACTTACACTAAATGATCTAACACTTTTAGAAGCAATTCTTATTGCCTTATTGCACCGATGACAACTTACTTGATGGATCTTACTCAATCCTTAGGTAGGTATGTTGGACTCTTGAAAATAAGATTTGGGTTTAAGGGTTTTGGATGCGAAAGTAGTATCTCTACTCGGTGCAGAATTTTAACTAGCAAAGATGGGGCAAGCACCACATGTTGAACGATATATGACAATATAACTTCTATGTGAATATGAACAAACATAAATCATTATGTTGTCTTCCTTGTCCAACACCAACAATTTTGGCATATAATATTTTGACAGGGGCTCACAATCACCAAGGATTTCCAAGATAGTGTATTTGCATGTGGACCTTCTCTTCCCTTATTAATTCTTTCATGAATTGCATCATTGACCAATGCTATGTTTGTCAATCTCCAACATAAGTTTCTGCTTATACTTTTCCTTATGCGATGTCATTACTTACCATAAGATTGCCATATGATATTTTTCATTTATTTCCTTTCTTTTTATTGAAACATGAGAGTAAAGAAAACAAAACTCAAACTAAACTTTATTATATATCTCACACACGATTACAAAGATATATCACTAAGAAAACTCTCAAAAAGAAATGATTGAACCAAACTTTTATTCATCTAAAGCAAAAGATAACTATGGATCAAACTAAAATAAGTAAAGGCTAAATATAGATGAGGTATTACGATACCGGGGCACCTCCCCCAAGCTTGGCGCAAGCCAAGGGGGATGCTCATACCCGATACTCAATTTTCTTTTGGTGACGAAGGAGTTGGTGGTGATGAAGTGGAGGGTCTGTCTTTCTTCCTTAGCTTACGCTTGAGGATGGAATTCTCCTCCTTTAAATCACCGATCTCTTGATCAATCTCTAATACTTTTTTTGCATAAATCTTGCTTGTTTTCCTGCAAAATACGAAAGGGGATAAACTAGATCTTAGGTTTCTTTGCTTTGTTGGGGAGACTTTACTTCTTAAATTCAACATGCATATTCCCCAGGCCGAGGTAATGGGGCTTCATCCTCGTCTGAGCTCGTCTCCTCCTACCTTTTAGGATCATAGTCCTCCTTTTCCTCCGAGTCCAGCCATAGTGCTCCACATCCCCATAAACCTTAGGGTTTCTGATATAATCACCAACATAGCTCTCACCCTCCGAGTCTTGGGATGACATATTTTCAGATCTGTCAGGAAAACAACGAGAAATGAAAACAGAATATTTCTCCACGATACGGTGGTCAATAGGTTCGAGGGGTATATAAAGATTATTTTTATCTTGGGAAACAAGCAAACGGAAGAAAAACGGAGTCCGGAAGGTAACCGAGGTGGGCACAACCCACCTGGGTGCCAGGCTCACCCTGGTGTCTTGTGCCCACCAGGGGCACCTTCCCGGTAGTTTCTTATTTTCCTAATTTTTGAAATATTCCAAAACTGACAAAAAATATTTTTGCGCATTTTTCGGAGTCTGTTTACTTACCGTATCAAGTAACTCCTCTTTTTTCACAATCCCGGAGTGTTCTGGAAGGTCTCTTTTATGTGTTCTTCCGGTGTCATAGTTTGGATAATATTACTTTCAACATTCATTGGTGTACCTGAGATATAATGTTTTATTCGTTGCCCATTAACAACAGGGTCTTTCCCATTTGGAGAGGAGTTTTCTTAGAAAGAATCTGAAATGAGAGTTGTACAAAAGAACATATTCTCCGACTTTGAACTCACATTTTTGGATTCCTTTGTCATGCCATCTGTTAACTTTTTCTTTGAATAACTTGGCATTTCCATAAGCTTGCATTCTCCATTAATCAAGTGAGCTAATATCAAATGACCTCTTTTCACCGGCAAGTTTGAAATCATAGCTGAGTTCTTTAATTGCCCAATATGCTTTATGTTCTAATTCAAGAGGCAAATGACAAGCTTTTTGATAAACCATTTTATAAGGAGACATACCCATAGGATTTTTATATGCTGTTCTATAAACCCAAAGTGCATCATCCAATTTCTTAGACCAATTCTTCTAAGACCTATTGACAGTCTTTTGTAAAATTAATTTTATTTCTCTATTGCTAAGTTCAACTTGACCACTAGACTGAGGATGATAGGGTGATGCAATTCTATGGTTAACATCATACTTGGCAATCATTTTACGGAAAGCACCATGAATAAAGTATGAACCACCATCAGTCATTAAATATCCAGGGACTCCAAACCTTGGGAAAATAACTTCCTTAAGCATTTTAATAGAGGTTTTGTGATCAGCACTACTAGTTGGAATAGCTTCTACCCCAAACATCAAATATGATTGTACCCAAAAATAAGAGTATACCCATTAAGAAAAGAAAATGTCCCATGTAATCAAAACCCCAAACATCAAATGGTTCAATAGCAAGTGAATAATTCATAGGCATTTCTTGACGCTTACCGATATTACCTATTCTTTGAAATTTATCACAAGATGAGATAAACTTACGAGCATCCTTGAAGAGAGTAGGCCAATAAAATCCAGATTGCAATACCTTGTGAGCAGTTATCTCTCTCGCATGATGTCCTCCATAAGCTTCAGAGTGACATTTCCGTATGATTTGCCCTTGCTCATGCTCATGTACACAACGTCTAATAATACCATCTACTCCTTTATAAATATGTGGGCCATCCCAAAAATAGTGTCTTAAATCATAAAAGATTTTTTTTCTTTTGTTGGTATGCAAAGCTAGGTGGTATGTATTTAGCAACAATGTAATTAGCATAGTCAGCATACCAAGGAGTGTTATGAGAAACATTAATTGCAGCTAATTGCTCATTAGGAAAACTATCATTAATAGGTTGTGGGTCATCAAGAATATTTTCAAGCCTAGACAAGTTATCAGCCACGGGGTTCACTACAAAAAAATACACTTCCGTGATGATACATGTTTGTCACAGTACGTCAACTTTTCTATCATGCATGTACATCCATGACAATTTTATGACAGAATCAAGATAGTCATACCTGTGTTATAATAGAAGTGTTCCATGAAATTACCAAAATTATCATCACGGAAGTGTCCACTTCCATGACCATAAATCGTGCGTCATAGAATTGCTTTCGTCAAGGGTAACCGACACATGGCATCCACCGTAACGGGTCGCCGTTAAGCTACCGGGTTCCGGTTTGGATCCGATAACCCATTAATAGCCCGGACCAATGGGGATTTTCCATGTGTAAAATTCTCAATGGCCAAAGGAATCACGTGTCAGCTCACCGTTGGGACAGATGTCATCCACTCATTGGACAGAAGGCACCTATGATACGTCGACACATGACACATCCCAACAGAGGCCCATTCCTGTGAAAAGGCCGACCTATTTTACTTGGTCAAAAGGTAGTGGGCCGGCCCACGGAAAGCCTATTAACGGCATGTTCACATACAACCCAGTTACATCCCGCTAACTCATGGCCCGTTACGGCCGATCCGAATTAGGCCTAGTAGCGTCATCTGGGCCGTCCAATATGATTCTAGCCCATTGTAACTTCCGGCCCATGTATGGCCCATGCCGTCTTTCGGCCAATATGAGGCCCTTTGTAACTCTTGGCCCATTAACGACCCGTGGTGAAACTGGCCCGTAATGAACAGTGTATCTGTAGCGATCCGACCACAAACGGTCAAATCTCTGTGCATAAGTGTCATCCCTGGATCGGTAATGGTGACACACACAGTACTTGAAGGATTTATAACAGAGTTCAATCACACACTTATTACATCGAATATCTCAAAAGAGAGTACTTATTACAATGATATGGCTGAAGGCCATCTAATGAAGATAACAACGGAAGGCTTCGAAGGTAAAATGAGTCCATCAACTCCAACGGCATAGTTGAGTGCAAGACAACGACCTAGCGCACCTTACTCTTCGTCTGAAAAGTCTGCAACATAATAGGTTGCAGCCCGAAACGGGTCAGCACATGGAATATGCTGGCAAAATAACACTGTAGAGCAATGAACAAGTAGCAGCTATAACTATATGCATATTTGGCTAGTGAAGGCTCTATGGTTATTTTTGCAAAAAGCTAGTTTTTCCCTACAACAAAGGAATATATTTTATTTCACTACAAAGTTTGTTGGAAACATTGAGAATGGTAACCCCATCTCAATCCCAAGTTAATAATCATTAACCCAACAAATTAATTAAGTAAAGTGATGAGATCAACATAATAATTCAATCACCAGAGACTCAAGATGTCCATAATTGGGGACACGACTAACCATGATTAGTTTGTACACTCTGCATAGGTGTGCGCACATTTCCCCACAAGACTCGATCTCCTCTATTTGATTTCTCGCACTACATGATGTTTGAGAAACGGATGACCCAGACACGGCCTTTCAGAAGCATTAGCCCTTCTGACAGGTAAACCATACCACCTACAATCCACTTCATCTGCTAGTTTACCACTGAAAGAGGTCACGCAACATACTCAACTATGGCGGAGCCCATAATGGCTTGTGGCTGCACACGGAAGTTTCCAGCATGAATAATCTTATGATCCCTTTGAGCCTGGGTGGTGGACCATAGGATGATCACACAGATTCACCGAGATCT
Source organism: Triticum dicoccoides (assembly GCF_002162155.2). Lineage (NCBI taxonomy): Eukaryota > Viridiplantae > Streptophyta > Magnoliopsida > Poales > Poaceae > Triticum > Triticum dicoccoides. The sequence continues at coordinate 346,873,291 of NC_041382.1, forward strand.
CCTTAGACAACACTGGATTACCCCAGGTGCCCACAAACAATCCACCCAGATGTGTGTTACAGTAGCTACCTTAAATAAACCCTTAGTTCATAATAATGCTCTCAACTGTCATGAATCACTCAAACCAAACCACAACTACGAGCATAGTATAGCAGTATAAGCATAACGTCGAAGTAACTCCCAGGGTTTAATTGAAAAGAGCAATAGGTACTACATCAACAACTACTTCCCAATACCCACATGTTAAACAGATCCTACTCACACAATGTTTGAGGGTTTGACACTAATGCATAAAAACTAGGTAATAAAGGGGTATGATCAAAGTGTTACTTGCCTTGCTGATGATCTGAAAACCATAGTGACTCGTAGTAGCACACTTTGCACTCCGGAAACTCTATCGCAAACAAAAAATAGCATACATAAGCACTCAAGCAATAGATGCAAGGGTAAAACTCAAGAGAAAAGATCCAAATCGTAAGTACAAGAGAAGAGCTTTGATTTGCAAAAAGAATCAATCAAATCGGAGCTACGAAACTCAAACTGCGGTTAAAAGAAATTCAAATTCAAATCTTCTTGCAACCAAATTTTAAATAGTCAAAATCGTGTTCAAGTTGGTTAACTGGAAAGAGGGGTCTGAAACAAAGATTTTGGCGTTGGTTTCACTGGATTTGGACAAGCGAGCAAAAAGTTGCCAGTGTTTGAAGATCAGGGGCTAATCTGTGATAAAAATAATCGTGGATAGGTCCCTGGGTGAAAATAAAATAAAAGAAAAAGACTATCGAATGAACGTTCGCTATCAGGGACAAATGGACGAAAAACATTCTCTAAGAGAAATATTCGGACAAACATCTCTAATTAGCGAAACCGGGAAAAGAAAAAAACAAACTAAACCGATCTAACGAAAAAAAACTAGGGCGACAGTTTTGTCGGTTTTACTGATGCAACAAAAAAACCAGCAGCGGCGAGATCCGACGAGGTGAGGCGGCGTGCAGTGGCGCGGGCTGGCGGGCGACGTCGGCGGCGGGTGGCGTCTACGGCGTGCGGCATCGGCGAGCGGCGGC
>NC_041382.1:346874935-346902786 GCF_002162155.2 Triticum dicoccoides
GAGCGGCGGCGCGGGCTGGCGGGCGGGGTCGGCGGCGGAGCAGCGGCGGTAGCAGGTAGCGGTGGCGCGGCCAGGCGGCTGCGGGCAGCGGCTTGGGGTGGAGAGGGGCTGGTGGGGCCGGTGTATATAAAGGGGGACGGTGGCTTCCTTGGGCGAGGGGGCAGAGGTGGTGGAGTCCGGCGGCGGCGCGGCTCCCGCGCCGGGAAGGCGGCGGCAGCCCGGCTTGGCTGGGCCTTTGGCCCAGTCGGGCGGAGAACTTTTTTTTAAATAAATTTCGCCCGAATAAAATCCTAATAAAATATAAAGAAAATTCTAACAATGCCAAAAACAATTTTCACCGTCTAAATAAAATATTTAGAACAAAGTGAACATTTTTCTGGCCTAAAATGCAATTTTAAAAAATGCATATTTTTGTAATTAAAAAAATCTCAAATAAAACCCAAATAAAATATTTATTTGACTTTAAAATATTTCCTCCAATATTCCTCTTTTTTAAGAAGTCCTATTGTCTTCTCTCTTTTAATTTAAATTTTGGAAATAATTGGAGTGAAAAATATTAAAACTAAATTGATCCTCTTTTCAAATTTGAGAAAAATTCAAATATGAAAATAAATGAAATCCCCAACTCTCTCCTTGGGTCCTTGAGTTGCTTAAGATTTCTAGGATCACAACCAAAATGCAAATAAAATATGTTATGCATATGATGACCTATGTATAACATCCAATTTGAAAATTGGGATGTTACAAACCTACCCCCTTTAAGATGAATCTCGCCCTCGAGATTCGGGTTGGATAGAAAATAGGTGTGGGTGGTCTTTCCGTAGGTCTTCCTCTCGCTCCCAGGTGGCTTCATCCTCAGGATGGTGGCTCCACTGAACATTGCAAAACTTGATAATCTTGTTGCGTGTAACTCGATTGGCAAACTCGAGGATCTTGACGGGTTTCTCTTCGTAGGTCAGATCACTCTCCAACTGAATTGCTTCTAGGGGCACTGTATCTCTCAAAGGAATATCGGCCATCTCAGCATGGCACTTCTTCAGCTGGGAAACATGAAACACATCGTGAACTCCTGACAATCCTTCGAGTAACTCCAACTTGTAGGCAACTTCTCCCATACGTTCCAGAACTCGGTACGGTCCTACAAATCTCGGGGCTAACTTTCCTTTAACTCCAAATTGTTTAACTCCTCGGAGTGGCGACACACGAAGATATGCTATGTCTCCAATTTCATAGGCTACCTCCTTGCTTTTGGTGTCGGCATAACTCTTCTGCCTACACTTAGCTACCTTCAGTCTATCTCGAATCAACTTAACCTTCTCTTAAGACTCTTTGATCAGATCTGGTCCAAACAAGTGACGGTCTCCAACTTCATCCCACATCAAAGGTGTCCTGCACCTTCTTCCATACAAGGCTTCAAAAGGTGCCATTTTCAAACTAGCCTGATAACTATTGTTGTAAGAGAATTCTGCGTAACGCAAATTGTCATCCCAACTAGATACATAATCTAGCACACAAGCTCTCAACATGTCCTCCAGAATCTGATTGACTCTCTCTGTCTGTCCATCGGTCTGCGGATGAAAGGATGTACTGAACTCTAGACTAGTACCAAAAGTCTAGTGCAATTGATTCCAAAACTTCCAAGTAAATTATGTCCCTCTATCTGATACGATGGTCCTCGGAACAACGTGCAAACATACGATCCTGGTCATATATATCTTGGCCATCTTCACGCTTGTATAGGTGGTTTGAACTAGGATAAAGTGAGCTACCTTGGTCAAGCGATCAACTACTACCCAGATTGACTCATATCCCGATCGGGTCCTGGGTAATCCGGTGATGAAATCCATGCCAAGCTTGTCCCACTTCCATTCGGGTATCGGCATAGGCTGAAGCAATCCTGCCGGCTTCTGATGTTCTGCCTTCACTCTCTGACACACATCACATACTGCTACATACTCGACAATATCCTTCTTCATACCTGTCCACCAGAAATGTTCCTTCAGATCCAAATACATCTTGGTGTTTCCGGGGTGAATCGAGTATGGTGAGTCATGAGCTTCCTGAAGTATTAACTTCCTAATCTCCGCATTATTGGGCACATATATACGATCCTCAAACCATAAAGTCTCGTGCTCATCCTCACGGAAGCCCTTGGCTTTTCCTTTGGTCATCTTCTCCTTTATCTCAGCGATTTCCTTATCATCCTTCTGAGCTTCTCGAATGGCACCAATTCAAAGTCGCCATCAACCTTGGGCGCTTGCAGCATTAGCGCACCCGTGCGGAGCCCGAGGAGTCCCTTGCAGCTTCTCCGGAGGCTTGTGCCCGCGCCCTGGAGGAGGGCCGAGCCGTGGATCATTATTGTGAGGCGGCCGAGGGGCGCGAGGGGGAGCTTCGAGCCTCGAATGCCACCCTTGAGCGGTAGGGCCAAGCGAGACCCCCATAGACAAGGCGGGAGTCAAGGCGCATGAGGACGCGCTGGTGCTCGAGTCATTGGAGCATAGCTTGGAGCGCAAGCGACTTGTAACGCCCCAAGACCGATGCTTCAGAAGACTTCCAGCTATTCCGAGTTTTGCCATGTGTTTCTTTTGTGCTTGCTCTTTTATTTTTGCATTGCATCATGTCATCATGCCATCATGCCATTTAATTTTGAAAACTCAACTAAATAAATTGTATGGATCTTCGATCCATTTAAATCGAGGGAAGGGTGACTTCTCTTTATAACATACCCTCCCGATATTTAGGGAGCTATAATAAAATATTCCATTGTTTTGGAATCACCTTAACACACTTGCAAAATATCCCAATGCCTTTATTATATTAATTCTTGGTCTCCAACTCTGCCCATAAATTATTTCATCATTTTCCGGAGCTCCACCAAAAATCCGAACATTTTTGGACCTTCCCAAACCTCACTTCCTATTCAAATCATTTGAATTTAAATCAAATGAGTTTGAATTTAATCTTTCAATCATGCCTCTTTCTATTTTTCTTGGTACGAGCATATTTTTGTGAGTCCAAGGAAATTATCCCCTTGCGCATTTTCTTTCCCTAACCCTCCTTTTCTTTTCTTCTCTCTTTTTGCTTTTCTGCTAAAGTAAATATAAGAGAGAGAGAAGAGAGAGGTAAGCCCAGCCAGGCCTCTGGCCATTTCCTCTCCACCTGGGCCGACCCAACCGGCCTCTCAGGCCCAGCCCACCTAACCCTCCTAACCTAGCCCAACCCCCTCCTCCGCATCTCTCTCCCTCTCGTTCCCTGCCCGCCGCCACACCCGCACGCACGCCTCACCTCCTGCGCCCGATCCCCATCTCTCCCTCTCCTCGCGCTCGACAGCTCCCCCGCTCCATCCTCTCGATCCCCTCGCTCCTCGCGCCTCCGCCTCCGCCCAAGGCCTCGCCCTTCTCCCCCGCGAGCTCTCCATGGCGCCTGCAGCCGTCTCCCTCCTTGATGCCGGCGAGTCCACGCCGAGCAGGAGCCGCGCCGTCTTCTTCACCTCCTGCCCGCGTCCCTCTGCTGCCTTGTCGCCGTCCGGCTGCGCCGCGCGCCCAACCTCCTCCCTCGCCTGCGGCCTCCTCCTCGTCGCCTCTGCGCGCGACCCTGCTGCCGTGCTGCTCCTCACCCGCGCGCCTCCTCGCCCGCGCGTCTCCTCCACCAGCAGCCTACCGTGCCCCGTCGCTCACCTGACCGCTCCTTCCCTCGCCCGTCTCCGGCTAGGTCCGAGGCCTAGGGACCGGGTCCTCCTCGTCTCGGCCATCCCCGTCGTCTGCCCCGCGCGCCAAATCCGTCGCCGTTGTCCTCATAAGCTGCTCTGTCCGTTAGGGCTCCCCTCCAAGACGAGTTGGCTGCCCCGTTGGCCTTGCTGCCTTTGTCGTGGCCAAGTCAACCCAGACGCCCGGAGTCCATCTTTGGTTGCACACCAAGTCGGCCATGCCTTGCTGCCTCCTGTACACTGTTGGTCAACAGTTGATGCACGCCAAGTACTTTGACTACAGCCGATGCCCCGAGGACACCGAGTACGACTACACACGGCGATGCGTCAAGTTCAACTACCGTCGACCTGAACATCTACGGAAACGTGTACAATTACCGTCGCCACATGAACAACTACTTCCACTACGAGATGCACCTCTACCGACGCCGTGTATGACTACTTCCCACGACGACCGTTGCGAGAACGTCTACTTCCATCTACACCGCATCAAACTCGAACAGCCCCGAAACGCACGCTTCAAAGGTATGACCGCCGAGAACGACCGCCGTGGAACGAATGCATGTGTGTTGTATGAGATGCCCGCGTTTGCACCGTGTCCGAAATTGTCGCGTGCATGTTTCACCTCGTTGCCATGCCACCATCTTGTGGGAACCCGGTATCCGAGATCGCCCCACCTTCTATCGCATGTCACGCTCTCGTCACTTTTCCTTTTGCACCGGTATCTCCATGAGCTATCGGAACCGGAATGTTGCCGTGGCATCATTTTCGGATTCGTTGCCGTGGCATCCGTTTCATTCCGCCATGGTGACAAATGCTTCATAACATGCTCTTGTCAACATTTTCATAAAAAAATTGCATACTTGTATATGTCATCCGCATCATGATAACAACAATTAAAATGTTTAATATTGTGTTGGCATTAAACTGCTAAATGACATGGGGATTCTCCGGAATTTTTGTTTGTTGCTTCCGGCCTCATTTAACCTTGACTAGATATGTAGTTTAATTATGCTTCACCCTTTGCCATGTTTAACAACACTTAATAGTGTTGAGTATCTAACCGAGAGAGAACTAAATAATTGATGTGGTGTTCCGTCAATATGCAACTCGTGCATATTGAGCTCCACTTAAATTGTAGTGTTGTTTGCTTCATTTTTCCATGCCATGCCTCATTAAACCGGACATGCATCATACTTGATTGTGCATCATGCCTTGACTATGCTTGTGTGTTTACCATGGTTGTTTGCTTCTTTCCGGTTTGCTTCTCTTGTTAGCTTCGGTTTCGTTCCGGAGTTGTGAGGATTCGTTCGACTACGTCCGTTTGTCTTCTTCATGGACTCGTTCTTCTTCCTTGCGGGATTTCAGGCAAGATGATCATACCCTCGAAATCACTACTATCTTTGCTATGCTAGTTTGCTCGCTCTTTTGCCATGCCAATGCTACGATGCCTACCATTTGCTTGTCAGCCTCCCAAATTGCCATGTCAAACCTCTAACCCACCATGTCCTAGCAAACCATTGATTGGCTATGTTACCGCTTTGCTCAGCCCCTCTTATAGCGTTGTTAGTTGCAGGTGAAGATTGAAGTTTGTTCCTTGTTGGAACATGGAGATGTTGTTTCTTGTTGGAACATGTTACTTGTTGGGATATCACAATATATCTTATTTAATTAATGCATCTATATACTGGTAAAGGGTGGAAGGCTTGGCCTTATGCCTGGTGTTTTGTTCCACTCTTGCCGCCCTAGTTTCCGTCATATCGGTGTTATGTTCCCGGATTTTGCGTTCCTTACGCGGTTGGGCTATTATGGGAACCCCTTGACAGTTCGCCTTAAGTAAAGCTCTTCCAGTAATGCCCAACATTGGTTTTACCATTCGCCACCTAGCCTCTTTTTCCCTTGGGTTTCGCAGACTCAAGGGTCATCATTATTTTACCCCCCCCCCCGGGCCAGTGCTCCTCTGAGTGTTGGTCCAACCTGTCAGCTGCCGGTGGCCACCAGGGGCAACTCTGGGTTGGCCTACCCGTACCTTGGACAATCTAAGTGTGCCCTGAGAAAGAGATATGTGCAGCTCCTATCGGGATTTGTCGGCACATTCGGGCGGTGTTGCTGGTTTAGTTTTACCCTGTCGAAATGTCTTGTTGTACCGGGATACCGAGTCTGATCGGAATGTCTCGGGAGGAGGTCTATTCCTTCGTTGACCGTGAGAGCTTGTGATGGGCTAAGTTGGGACACCCCTGCAGGGATTTGAACTTTCGAAAGCCGTGCCCGCGGTTATGGGCAGATGGGAATTTGTTAACGTCCGGTTGTAGAAAACCCGAAGTTGACCTTAATTAAAATACATCAACCGTGTGTGTAACCGTGATGGTCTCTTTCCGGCGGAGTCCGGGAAGTGAACACGGTGTTGGAGTTATGTTTGACGTAGGTTTCTCTAGGATCACTTCTTGATCGCTACTAGCTTCACGACCGTGCCTTGCTTCTCTTCTCGCTCTCTTTTGCGATTGTAGCCACCATATATGCTAGTCGCTTGCTGCAGCTCCACCTCATTACCCCATCCTTCCTATAAGCTTAAATAGTCTTGATCTTGCGGGTGCGAGATTGCTGAGTCCCCATGGCTCACAGATACTTCAAAAAAACCAGTTTGCAGGTGCCTATGTTACCGAGCAGGAGACGCAACCAAGCTCAAGGAGGAGCTCGATGAAGATCTTGCCCTTTGTGTTCTTTCGTTTTAGTTGATCAGTAGTGGAGCCCAGTTGGGGTCGATCGGGGACCTTTGTCGCATTTGGGGTTCTTCTTTTATTTTGGTTCCGTAGACGGACCTTGATTGTATCTGGATGATGTAATGCTTTATTCATGTAATTGTGTGAATTTGGCGATTGTAAGCCAACTATGTATCTCTTTCCCTTATGTATTACATGGGTTGTGTGAAGATTACCTCACTTGCGACATTGCTTTCAATGCGGTTATGCCTCTAAGTCGTGCTTCGACACGTGGGAGATATAGCCGCATCGAGGGCGTTACAAGTTGGTATCAGAGCCTTCCCCGACCTTAGGAGCCCCATTGCTTGATCGTTTTTAGCGGCCGAGTTTGATTCTAGAAAAAAATGTTTTGAGTCATTTAGGAATTATATATCGGAGAGTTTAGGAATTCTTTTTACTTCCCAGTCTCCCCATCGCTCTGGTAAGGCATCCTGACGTAGAGTTTTGACTCTTCTCTTCTCAAATTTCACTAATTTTTTTAGGATCACGCGGGTATCTTGGAATCGTTCCGATGGTTTTATGACGAGAACATTGTCTTGGTGCCTCCTGTCAGGGGTTTTGTGGAGGTGTCCCGGAGAGTTGAGCTCTGAGGTGTTGTCATCATAATTTTATCGTTACAGTTCTGGAATACCTGAGTTTAGTACGCCGACATCGAAAATCTCTTTTATGCAGTTGTTGGTGAGATAACCTCGACGCCACCCAGTACTGGGGCGGGAGTTCGGGAGTATCGCCATAACTTGTATAACGAATGCTTTTCGAAGGTTGAGGTAGAGGATTTCCGAAGTTTTTTTTGGTTATGTGTTGAAGATGGATACAGCTGGATGTAGGATTTGCTAGTTTGGGTGAGATATTATGCTTCCCCTGTATCCCCAACACCTGATTGCATAACCGGAAAATTTCGGGAGTTTCATAGGTGGGAATTCAAGTAGCTCTTAGGATATCTTTTCGACAGATGTATGATATGAAATTGGGGTTCGACGTCTAGTGGTCCGCCTTTCCACGGTCGTTTTTACAGTGGTCTCGTTGTGTCTTAAAGAACCCTTGGCTATGCTGGTTCGGGGACACTTCGTATGTCATGTGCACTGCCTTGTACATGATGGTGCTGTACACTCGAGCCCGTGTGGGCCCCACCACGAAAACTTCGGACGGAATCTCTATCATATGTTTGTTCCGGCTTATTCTGCAAGCCAATCCTTTGTTTTGTTTTATTTATGGTATTCGAGTTGCTTCGAGTCAAATGTTGAATCCATACCTTTCTTAAATGGTGTTCTCATATTTCTATGGGAGTGCTAATCCTTTCGATCATCGAGATTGTCATGTCAATTCTTTCCAACCGGTGTGCTTCTTTTCAAGTGGATCCGATCATTTCAACATTCGCAAGATCACCTCTCAGTTTTCTCAACGGTGTTTGTTTCATCCGTCCCAAGTTGTTTTTGTTTTCCCACCCTCCCACCCCTTTTTCTTCAAGGACTCATTTATTTTAATCAAGTATCCATTTATTCATGTGAAGTCACTTCACTCTTTTCGATCAATGTTCTGATCCGGTGATCCCTCGTGAAGATGCTCACGAGCTTCTAGTTCATCATCCTTCATTATTGTTTCTTCTCCGGTGGTGTTAATTTCAAGCTTTCGGTGTTGATCATTTTTTTTTTCGTCGTGTCAAATGCTTGTTCATACCGGTGCACCTCTCAATCTTTCACTTCTCGCTTTTCATTTGTTCTGGAGTGCTCAAGATATCTCGGAAGACTTGTGTTTCCATTCTCAATCCGTTCAAGATATTTCGAGGTTGTTATCTCATTCAAGCCATTTAATTCAACCGGTGCTTTCTCTCTTTTAAATCATTTCAACGGTGTTTTCTTTTGAGTGGGCCCTAACCCACAGGTTTTTTTTCTTAGGATCTTACGTGACTCTTCTAATTATTCTGGTGCTATTCCCAAATTCTTTTCAAAGTGTGATGTAAGAATGGATTCCATCAGTCACATGCCTTCTCCAAGATCGCTTTGAAATATTTTCATCGTTGGTTCAACCTTTCCAATTTTCATTCCGGAGTATCTCAACAATTCATGGTGGTTCTCATCATCTTTCTCAACTTTTGAAGATCGAAGAAGGATTTCTCTTAAATCTTGGTCCATTCTCTTGAAGATTCATGGTTCTAGCTTGATGCTATCCTCATAATTGTTTTGATTGTGACAATTCTTTTCAACCATCTGATGCATTTCAGGAGTTGCTTCCTTTCTTGATAATCCGAATGCCATCATTTCTAAATATTACTCATTCTCAACCTTCAACTCTTGTTCTCCAAATCTTACCGATGATTCGTTCATATACCCTCTAGTCAGCTCATGATCTCTTCGTTCTCATGTTTCTAAATCGCCTCAAGTACCTTCATTCGTTTTCCAATTCTTCCCGGTGAATTGTGCCTTTGTTACTTTCATTTTCAATTCTTACGGTGGTTCGTTCAAGAGTTCTCTTTCCTTGGTTATCATATCAATTCATTCGTTGTTTCCAAATTCCACCGGTGGTTCATGAAGATTTTCTAAAGTTTGCGCCAATTCTATCTTGATCCTTTCTATGAGAATAAGTAGTATGCCAAATCTGTTGCTTGTCATCAATTTAAATTGGTGAAGGATAGGCATGACATAATTCTTATTCTTGTTTCATCCAAGTGATTAATTCCTTCTTCCAGAGATTGTTCATGATGAAGTAATTCTCGGTTCTAATATTCATCTTTTCTTTCCGGAGTTCCAAGTTTTCTTGGTTATATCATCGCAAAGCTCCATCTAAATCATCACAAGGCTCACCTTGTTCTTTCAACTTCTCTTTCTTTCTATCATTCTTTTATTACCGGAGTTCTCCATGGAAGATCTACATGATGGTTCATCAAGGATTTTATTCCTTCTTGAAGTTTTCATCGAGATTCTTTTTAAGGAGCTAAAGCATTCTTCATCTCGCATTCCGAAGTGCATTTCCTTTCTACCATATCATTGGAGGTGGTATTATGTCATTCTTGATAATTTCCCTTCGTGCTTCGTGTTTCACAAGTTATCAAGTATGAGATATTTTAAATCCATTAATCTCTTTGTTGGAGTTATCTTGGTATAGATTTCACCTAAAGCCTTCCCTATGGCTTGTTGCTATCTATGTTGGTTATAAATGACCCAAGTTATTCATCTATCCTCCCGGTGAATTAAGCTTCTCATCTCCTTGTTGTTATCAATCTATTATATCGTTTCCATTAGTGGCAGAATTTCACCTCATAGTTTTGAGATGTGTTCCATAAGCCCACTACAAACTTATTCTTTTCGTTGTTGGTCTTCCAACAACTTTGTTCTAACCTTCCTGCAAGGATGCTTTCCAAATTAAATTGTGGTAGGAGTTGACATTTCCTTCTCCGTCCCTTTATCCCAACAATCTAACTTCTATTCTTTCGTTCTGGAGGCATTGTGATGTTGTGCTTTTCACTCATCATCTCGAATTGTGAGGATCGTGTTCTTTTCCTTGCTTATCCATTTAACCGGAGTCTCATCCAAGTGCTTTCATTTTGCCAAATTCATGTTCTTTTCCTTCCATCTTCAACCGGAGTGCTGCCCAAATTCTTTCTCTCTCATCTTGTTTTAACTGGAGTGGTTTCGAATTCTATCTTGTCCATTAAACTCTTGATTCGTGTCTTTGCAACCTTCAAGTTCCCGTAATGTTCCTCGTTCCTCTTTTCTAACGGATTGTTTGCAATCTCGTTCATCTCTAATTTCTCAACCTCTCAAGGTTCGTGGTTTCACTCATTGGTCGAAGAAGCAACTTAGTTTTACCGCTTATCTTCCTCTTCCGTTTCCCTCCGGTGCCATCCTAGATCTCGGGACGAGATCCTCTCGTAGTGGTGGAGTGTTGTAACGCCCCAAGACCGATGCTTCAGAAGACTTCCAGCTATTCCGAGTTTTGCCATGTGTTTCTTTTGTGCTTGCTCTTTTATTTTTGCATTGCATCATGTCATCATGCCATCATGCCATTTAATTTTGAAAACTCAACTAAATAAATTGTATGGATCTTCGATCGATTTAAATCGAGGGAAGGGTGACTTCTCTTTATAACATACCCTCCCGATATTTAGGGAGCTATAATAAAATATTCCATTGTTTTGGAATCACCTTAACACACTTGCAAAATATCCCAATGCCTTTATTATATTAATTCTTGGTCTCCAACTCTGCCCATAAATTATTTCATCATTTTCCGGAGCTCCACCAAAAATCCGAACATTTTTGGACCTTCCCAAACCTCACTTCCTATTCAAATCATTTGAATTTAAATCAAATGAGTTTGAATTTAATCTTTCAATCATGCCTCTTTCTATTTTTCTTGGTACGAGCATATTTTTGTGAGTCCAAGGAAATTATCCCCTTGCGCATTTTCTTTCCCTAACCCTCCTTTTCTTTTCTTCTCTCTTTTTGCTTTTCTGCTAAAGTAAATATAAGAGAGAGAGAAGAGAGAGGTAAGCCCAGCCAGGCCTCTGGCCATTTCCTCTCCACCTGGGCCGACCCAACCGGCCTCTCAGGCCCAGCCCACCTAACCCTCCTAACCTAGCCCAACCCCCTCCTCCGCATCTCTCTCCCTCTCGTTCCCTGCCCGCCGCCACACCTGCACGCACGCCTCACCTCCTGCGCCCGATCCCCATCTCTCCCTCTCCTCGCGCTCGACAGCTCCCCCGCTCCATCCTCTCGATCCCCTCGCTCCTCGCGCCTCCGCCTCCGCCCAAGGCCTCGCCCTTCTCCCCCGCGAGCTCTCCATGGCGCCTATAGCCGTCTCCCTCCTTGATGCCGGCGAGTCCACGCCGAGCAGGAGCCGCGCCGTCTTCTTCACCTCCTGCCCGCGTCCCTCTGCTGCCTTGTCGCCGTCGGGCTGCGCCGCGCGCCCAACCTCCTCCCTCGCCTGCGGCCTCCTCCTCATTGCCTCTGCGCGCGACCCTGCTGCCGTGCTGCTCCTCACCCGCGCGCCTCCTCGCTCGCGCGTCTCCTCCACCAGCAGCCTACCGTGCCCCTCGCTCACCTGACCGCTCCTTCCCTCGCCCGTCTCCGGCTAAGTCCCAGGCCTAGGGACCGGGTCCTCCTCGTCTCGGCCATCCCCGTCGTCTGCCCCGCGCGCCAAATCCGTCGCCATTGTCCTCATGAGCTGCTCTGTCCGTTAGGTCTCCCCTCCAAGACGAGTTGGCTGCCCCGTTGGCCTTGCTGCCTTTGTCGTGGCCAAGTCAACCCAGATGCCCGGAGTCCATCTTTGGTTGCACACCAAGTCGGCCATGCCTTGCTGCCTCCTGTACACTGTTGGTCAACAGTTGATGCACGCCAAGTACTTCGACTACAGCCGATGCCCCGAGGACACCAAGTACGACTACACACGGCGATGCGTCAAGTTCAACTACCGTCGACCTGAACATCTACGGAAACGTGTACAATTACCGTCTCCACATGAACAACTACTTCCACTACGAGATGCACCTCTACCGACGCCGTGTACGACTACTTCCCACGACGACCGTTGCGAGAACGTATACTTCCATCTACACCGCATCAAACTCGAACCGCCCCGAAACGCACGCTTCAAAGGTATAACCGCCGAGAACGACCGCCGTGGAACGAATGCATGTGTGTTGTATGAGATGCCCGCGTTTGCACCGTGTCCGAAAATTGTCGCGTGCATGTTTCACCTCGTTGCCATGCCACCATCTTGTGGGAACCCAGTATCCGGGATCACCCCACCTTCTATCGCATGTCACGCTCTCGTCACTTTTCCTTTTGCACCGGTATCTCCATGAGCTATCGGAACTGGAATGTTGCCGTGGCATCATTTTCGGATTCGTTGCCGTGGCATCCGTTTCATTCCGCCATGGTGACAAATGCTTCATAACATGCTCTTGTCAACATTTTCATAAAAAAATTGCATACTTGTATATGTCATCCGCATCATGATAACAACAATTAACATGTTTAATATTGTGTTGGCATTAAACTGCTAAATGACATGGGGATTCTCCGGAATTGTTGTTTTTTGCTTCCGGCCTCATTTAACCTTGACTAGATATGTAGTTTAATTATGCTTCACCCTTTGCCATGTTTAACAACACTTAATATTGTTGAGTACCTAACCGAGAGAGAACTAAATAATTGATGTGGTGTTCCGTCAATATGCAACTCGTGCATATTGAGCTCCACTTAAATTGTAGTGTTGTTTGCTTCATTTTTCCATGCCATGCCTCATTAAACCGGACATGCATCATACTTGATTGTGCATCATGCCTTGACTATGCTTGTGTGTTTACCATGGTTGTTTGCTTCTTTCCGGTTTGCTTCTCTTGTTAGCTTCGGTTTCGTTCCGGAGTTGTGAGGATTCGTTCGACTACGTCCGTTTGTCTTCTTCATGGACTCGTTCTTCTTCCTTGCAGGATTTCAGGCAAGATGATCATACCCTCGAAATCACTACTATCTTTGCTATGCTAGTTTGCTCGCTCTTTTGCCATGCCAATGCTACGATGCCTACCATTTCCTTGTCAGCCTCCCAAATTGCCATGTCAAACCTCTAACCCACCATGTCCTAGCAAACCGTTGATTGGCTATGTTACCGCTTTGCTCAGCCCCTCTTATAGCGTTGTTAGTTGCAGGTGAAGATTGAAGTTTGTTCCTTGTTGGAACATGGAGATGTTGTTTCTTGTTGGAACATGTTACTTGTTGGGATATCACAATATATATTATTTAATTAATGCATCTATATACTGGTAAAGGGTGGAAGGCTTGGCCTTATGCCTGGTGTTTTGTTCCACTCTTGCCGCCCTAGTTTCCGTCATATCGGTGTTATGTTCCCGGATTTTGCGTTCCTTACGCGGCTGGGCTATTATGGGAACCCCTTGACAGTTCGCCTTAAGTAAAGCTCTTCCAGCAATGCCCAACATTGGTTTTACCATTCGCCACCTAGCCTCTTTTTCCCTTGGGTTTCGCGGACTCAAGGGTCATCATTATTTTACCCCCCCCCCCGGGCCAGTGCTCCTCTGAGTGTTGGTCCAACCTGTCAGCTGCCGGTGGCCACCAGGGGCAACTCTGGGTTGGCCTACCCGTACCTTGGACAATCTAAGTGTGCCCTGAGAAAGAGATATGTGCAGCTCCTATCGGGATTTGTCGGCACATTCGGGCGGTGTTGCTGGTTTAGTTTTACCCTGTCGAAATGTCTTGTTGTACCGGGATACCGAGTCTGATCGGAATGTCTCGGGAGGAGGTCTATTCCTTCGTTGACCGTGAGAGCTTGTGATGGGCTAAGTTGGGACACCCCTGCAGGGATTTGAACTTTCGAAAGCCGTGCCCGCGGTTATGGGCAGATGGGAATTTGTTAACGTCCGGTTGTAGAAAACCCGAAGTTGACCTTAATTAAAATACATCAACCGTGTGTGTAACCGTGATGGTCTCTTTCCGGCGGAGTCCGGGAAGTGAACACGGTGTTGGAGTTATGTTTGACGTAGGTTGCTCTAGGATCACTTCTTGATCGCTACTAGCTTCACGACCGTGCCTTGCTTCTCTTCTCGCTCTCTTTTGCGATTGTAGCCACCATATATGCTAGTCGCTTGCTGCAGCTCCACCTCATTACCCCATCCTTCCTATAAGCTTAAATAGTCTTGATCTCGCGGGTGCGAGATTGCTGAGTCCCCATGGCTCATAGATACTTCAAAAAAACCAGTTTGCAGGTGCCTATGTTACCGAGCAGGAGACGCAACCAAGCTCAAGGAGGAGCTCGATGAAGATCTTGCCCTTTGTGTTGTTTCGTTTTAGTTGATCAGTAGTGGAGCCCAGTTGGGGTCGATCGGGGACCTTTGTCGCATTTGGGGTTCTTCTTTTATTTTGGTTCCGTAGACGGACCTTGATTGTATCTGGATGATGTAATGCTTTATTCATGTAATTGTGTGAATTCGGCGATTGTAAGCCAACTATGTATCTCTTTCCCTTATGTATTACATGGGTTGTGTGAAGATTACCTCACTTGCGACATTGCTTTCAATGCGGTTATGCCTCTAAGTCGTGCTTCGACACGTGGGAGATATAGCCGCATCGAGGGCGTTACAAGTTGGTATCAGAGCCTTCCCCGACCTTAGGAGCCCCATTGCTTGATCGTTTTTAGCGGCCGAGTTTGATTCTAGAAAAAAATGTTTTGAGTCATTTAGGAATTATATATCGGAGAGTTTAGGAATTCTTTTTACTTCCCAGTCTCCCCATCGCTCTGGTAAGGCATCCTGACGTAGAGTTTTGACTCTTCTCTTCTCAAATTTCACTAATTTTTTTAGGATCACGCGGGTATCTTGGAATCGTTCCGATGGTTTTATGACGAGAACATTGTCTTGGTGCCTCCTGTCAGGGGTTTTGTGGAGGTGTCCCGGAGAGTTGAGCTCTGAGGTGTTGTCATCATAATTTTATCGTTACAGTTCTGGAATACCTGAGTTTAGTACGCCGACATCGAAAATCTCTTTTATGCAGTTGTTGGTGAGATAACCTCGACGCCACCCAGTACTGGGGCGGGAGTTCGGGAGTATCGCCATAACTTGTATAACGAATGCTTTTCGAAGGTTGAGGTAGAGGATTTCCGAAGTTTTTTTTGGTTATGTGTTGAAGATGGATACAGCTGGATGTAGGATTTGCTAGTTTGGGTGAGATATTATGCTTCCCCTGTATCCCCAACACCTGATTGCATAACCGGAAAATTTCGGGAGTTTCATAGGTGGGAATTCAAGTAGCTCTTAGGATATCTTTTCGACAGATGTATGATATGAAATTGGGGTTCGACGTCTAGTGGTCCGCCTTTCCACGGTCGTTTTTACAGTGGTCTCGTTGTGTCTTAAAGAACCCTTGGCTATGCTGGTTCGGGGACACTTCGTATGTCATGTGCACTGCCTTGTACATGATGGTGCTGTACACTCGAGCCCGTGTGGGCCCCACCACGAAAACTTCGGACGGAATCTCTATCATATGTTTGTTCCGGCTTATTCTGCAAGCCAATCCTTTGTTTTGTTTTATTTGTGGTATTCGAGTTGCTTCGAGTCAAATGTTGAATCCATACCTTTCTTAAATGGTGTTCTCATATTTCTATGGGAGTGCTAATCCTTTCGATCATCGAGATTGTCATGTCAATTCTTTCCAACCGGTGTGCTTCTTTTCAAGTGGATCCGATCATTTCAACATTCGCAAGATCACCTCTCAGTTTTCTCAACGGTGTTTGTTTCATCCGTCCCAAGTTGTTTTTGTTTTCCCACCCTCCCACCCCTTTTTCTTCAAGGACTCATTTATTTTAATCAAGTATCCATTTATTCATGTGAAGTCACTTCACTCTTTTCGATCAATGTTCTGATCCGGTGATCCCTCGTGAAGATGCTCACGAGCTTCTAGTTCATCATCCTTCATTATTGTTTCTTCTCCGGTGGTGTTAATTTCAAGCTTTCGGTGTTGATCATTTTTTTTCGTCGTGTCAAATGCTTGTTCATACCGGTGCACCTCTCAATCTTTCACTTCTCGCTTTTCATTTGTTCTGGAGTGCTCAAGATATCTCGGAAGACTTGTGTTTCCATTCTCAATCCGTTCAAGATATTTCGAGGTTGTTATCTCATTCAAGCCATTTAATTCAACCGGTGCTTTCTCTCTTTTAAATCATTTCAACGGTGTTTTCTTTTGAGTGGGCCCTAACCCACAGGTTTTTTTTCCCAGGATCTTACCTGACTCTTCTAATTATTCTGGTGCTATTCCCAAATTCTTTTCAAAGTGTGATGTAAGAATGGATTCCATCAGTCACATGCCTTCTCCAAGATCGCTTTGAAATATTTTCATCGTTGGTTCAACCTTTCCAATTTTCATTCCGGAGTATCTCAACAATTCATGGTGGTTCTCATCATCTTTCTCAACTTTTGAAGATCGAAGAAGGATTTCTCTTAAATCTTGGTCCATTCTCTTGAAGATTCATGGTTCTAGCTTGATGCTATCCTCATAATTGTTTTGATTGTGACAATTCTTTTCAACCATCTGATGCATTTCAGGAGTTGCTTCCTTTCTTGATAATCCGAATGCCATCATTTCTGAATATTACTCATTCTCAACCTTCAACTCTTGTTCTCCAAATCTTACCGGTGATTCGTTCATATACCCTCTAGTCAGCTCATGATCTCTTCGTTCTCATGTTTCTAAATCGCCTCAAGTACCTTCATTCGTTTTCCAATTCTTCCCGGTGAATTGTGCCTTTGTTACTTTCATTTTCAATTCTTACGGTGGTTCGTTCAAGAGTTCTCTTTCCTTGGTTATCATATCAATTCATTCGTTGTTTCCAAATTCCACCGGTGGTTCATGAAGATTTTCTAAAGTTTGCGCCAATTCTATCTTGATCCTTTCTATGAGAATAAGTAGTATGCCAAATCTGTTGCTTGTCATCAATTTAAATTGGTGAAGGATAGGCATGACATAATTCTTATTCTTGTTTCATCCAAGTGATTAATTCCTTCTTCCAGAGATTGTTCATGATGAAGTAATTCTCGGTTCTAATATTCATCTTTTCTTTCCGGAGTTCCAAGTTTTCTTGGTTATATCATCGCAAAGCTCCATCTAAATCATCACAAGGCTCACCTTGTTCTTTCAACTTCTCTTTCTTTCTATCATTCTTTTATTACCGGAGTTCTCCATGGAAGATCTACATGATGGTTCATCAAGGATTTTATTCCTTCTTGAAGTTTTCATCGAGATTCTTTTTAAGGAGCTAAAGCATTCTTCATCTCGCATTCCGAAGTGCATTTCCTTTCTACCATATCATTGGAGGTGGTATTATGTCATTCTTGATAATTTCCCTTCGTGCTTCGTGTTTCACAAGTTATCAAGTATGAGATATTTTAAATCCATTAATCTCTTTGTTGGAGTTATCTTGGTATAGATTTCACCTAAAGCCTTCCCTATGGCTTGTTGCTATCTATGTTGGTTATAAATGACCCAAGTTATTCATCTATCCTCCCGATGAATTAAGCTTCTCATCTCCTTGTTGTTATCAATCTAATATATCGTTTCCATTAGTGGCATAATTTCACCTCATAGTTTTGAGATGTGTTCCATAAGCCCACAACAAACTTATTCTTTTCGTTGTTGGTCTTCCAACAACTTTGTTCTAACCTTCCTGCAAGGATGCTTTCCAAATTAAATTGTGGTAGGAGTTGACATTTCCTTCTCCGTCCCTTTATCCCAACAATCTAACTTCTATTCTTTCGTTCCGGAGGCATTGTGATGTTGTGCTTTTCACTCATCATCTCGAATTGTGAGGATCGTGTTCTTTTCCTTGCTTATCCATTTAACCGGAGTCTCATCCAAGTGCTTTCATTTTGCCAAATTCATGTTCTTTTCCTTCCATCTTCAACCGGAGTGCTGCCCAAATTCTTTCTCTCTCATCTTGTTTTAACTGGAGTGGTTTCGAATTCTATCTTGTCCATTAAACTCTTGATTCGTGTCTTTGCAACCTTCAAGTTCCCGTAATGTTCCTCGTTCCTCTTTTCTAACGGATTGTTTGCAATCTCGTTCATCTCTAATTTCTCAACCTCTCAAGGTTCATGGTTAACTCATTGGTCGAAGAAGCAACTTAGTTTTACCGCTTATCTTCCTCTTCCGTTTCCCTCCGGTGCCATCCTAGATCTCGGGACGAGATCCTCTCGTAGTGGTGGAGTGTTGTAACGCCCCAAGACCGATGCTTCAGAAGACTTCCAGCTATTCCGAGTTTTGCCATGTGTTTCTTTTGTGCTTGCTCTTTTATTTTTGCATTGCATCATGTCATCATGCCATCATGCCATTTAATTTTGAAAACTCAACTAAATAAATTGTATGGATCTTCGATCCATTTAAATCGAGGGAAGGGTGACTTCTCTTTATAACATACCCTCCCGATATTTAGGGAGCTATAATAAAATATTCCATTGTTTTGGAATCACCTTAACACACTTGCAAAATATCCCAATGCCTTTATTACATTAATTCTTGGTCTCCAACTCTGCCCATAAATTATTTCATCATTTTCCGGAGCTCCACCAAAAATCCGAACATTTTTGGACCTTCCCAAACCTCACTTCCTATTCAAATCATTTGAATTTAAATCAAATGAGATTGAATTTAATCTTTGAATCATGCCTCTTTCTATTTTTCTTGGTACGAGCATATTTTTGTGAGTCCAAGGAAATTATCCCCTTGCGCATTTTCTTTCCCTAACCCTCCTTTTCTTTTCTTCTCTCTTTTTGCTTTTCTGCTAAAGTAAATATAAGAGAGAGAGAAGAGAGAGGTAAGCCCAGCCAGGCCTCTGGCCATTTCCTCTCCACCTGGGCCGACCCAACCGGCCTCTCAGGCCCAGCCCACCTAACCCTCCTAACCTAGCCCGACCCCCTCCTCCGCATCTCTCTCCCTCTCGTTCCCTGCCCGCCGCCACACCCGCACGCACGCCTCACCTCCTGCGCCCGATCCCCATCTCTCCCTCTCCTCGCGCTCGACAGCTCCCCCGCTCCATCCTCTCGATCCCCTCGCTCCTCGCGCCTCCGCCTCCGCCCAAGGCCTCGCCCTTCTCCCCCGCGAGCTCTCCATGGCGCCTGCAGCCGTCTCCCTCCTTGATGCCGGCGAGTCCACGCCGAGCAGGAGCCGCGCCGTCTTCTTCACCTCCTGCCCGCGTCCCTCTGCTGCCTTGTCGCCGTCGGGCTGCGCCGCGCGCCCAACCTCCTCCCTCGCCTGCGGCCTCCTCCTCGTCGCCTCTGCGCGCGACCCTGCTGCCGTGCTGCTCCTCACCCGCGCGCCTCCTCGCTTGCGCGTCTCCTCCACCAGCAGCCTACCATGCCCCGTCGCTCACCTGACCGCTCCTTCCCTCGCCCGTCTCCGGCTAGGTCCGAGGCCTAGGGACCGGGTCCTCCTCGTCTCGGCCATCCCCGTCGTCTGCCCCGCGCGCCAAATCCGTCGCCGTTGTCCTCGTGAGCTGCTCTGTCCGTTAGGGCTCCCCTCCAAGACGAGTTGGCTGCCCCGTTGGCCTTGCTACCTTTGTCGTGGCCAAGTCAACCCAGACGCCCGGAGTCCATCTTTGGTTGCACACCAAGTCGGCCATGCCTTGCTGCCTCCTGTACACTGTTGGTCAACAGTTGATGCACGCCAAGTACTTCGACTACAGCCGATGCCCCGAGGACACCGAGTACGACTACACACGGCGATGCGTCAAGTTCAACTACCGTCGACCTGAACATCTACGGAAACGTGTACAATTACCGTCGCCACATGAACAACTACTTCCACTATGAGATGCACCTCTACCGACGCCGTGTACGACTACTTCCCACGATGACCGTTGCGAGAACGTCTACTTCCATCTACACCGCATCAAACTCGAACCGCCCCGAAACGCACCCTTCAAAGGTATAACCGCCGAGAATGACCGCCATGGAACGAATGCATGTGTGTTGTATGAGATGCCCGCATTTGCACCGTGTCCGAAATTGTCGCGTGCATGTTTCACCTCGTTGCCATGCCACCATCTTGTGGGAACCCGGTATCCGGGATCACCCCACCTTCTATCGCATGTCACGCTCTCATCACTTTGCCTTTTGCACCGGTATCTCCATGAGCTATCGGAACCGGAATGTTGCCGTGGCATCATTTTCGGATTCGTTGCCGTGGCATCCGTTTCATTCCGCCATGATGACAAATGCTTCATAACATGCTCTTGTCAACATTTTCATAAAAAAATTGCATACTTGTATATGTCATCCGCATCATGATAACAACAATTAAAATGTTTAATATTGTGTTGGCATTAAACTGCTAAATGACATGGGGATTCTCCGGAATTGTTGTTTGTTGCTTCCGGCCTCATTTAACCTTGACTAGATATGTAGTTTAATTATGCTTCACCCTTTGCCATGTTTAACAACACTTAATATTGTTGAGTACCTAACCGAGAGAGAACTAAATAATTGATGTGGTGTTCCGTCAATATGCAACTCGTCCATATTGAGCTCCACTTAAATTGTAGTGTTGTTTGCTTCATTTTTCCATGCCATGCCTCATTAAACCGGACATGCATCATACTTGATTGTGCATCATGCCTTGACTATGCTTGTGTGTTTACCATGGTTGTTTGCTTCTTTCCGGTTTGCTTCTCTTGTTAGCTTCGGTTTCGTTCCGGAGTTGTGAGGATTCGTTCGACTACGTCCGTTTGTCTTCTTCATGGACTCGTTCTTCTTCCTTGCGGGATTTCAGGCAAGATGATCATACCCTCGAAATCACTACTATCTTTGCTATGCTAGTTTGCTCGCTCTTTTGCCATGCCAATGCTACGATGCCTACCATTTGCTTGTCAGCCTCCCAAATTGCCATGTCAAACCTCTAACCCACCATGTCCTAGCAAACCGTTGATTGGCTATGTTACCGCTTTGCTCAGCCCCTCTTATAGCGTTGTTAGTTGCAGGTGAAGATTGAAGTTTGTTCCATGTTGGAACATGGAGATGTTGTTTCTTGTTGGAACATGTTACTTGTTGGGATATCACAATATATCTTATTTAATTAATGCATCTATATACTGGTAAAGGGTGGAAGGCTTGGCCTTATGCCTGGTGTTTTGTTCCACTCTTGCCGCCCTAGTTTCCGTCATATCGGTGTTATGTTCCCGGATTTTGCGTTCCTTACGCGGTTGGGCTATTATGGGAACCCCTTGACAGTTCGCCTTAAGTAAAGCTCTTCCAGCAATGCCCAACATTGGTTTTACCATTCGCCACCTAGCCTCTTTTTCCCTTGGGTTTCGCGGACTCAAGGGTCATCATTATTTTACCCCCCCCCCCCGGGCCAGTGCTCCTCTGAGTGTTGGTCCAACCTGTCAGCTGCCGGTGGCCACCAGGGGCAACTCTGGGTTGGCCTACCCGTACCTTGGACAATCTGAGTGTGCCCTGAGAAAGAGATATGTGCAGCTCCTATCGGGATTTGTCGGCACATTCGGGCGGTGTTGCTGGTTTAGTTTTACCCTGTCGAAATGTCTTGTTGTACCGGGATACCGAGTCTGATCGGAACGTCTCGGGTGGAGGTCTATTCCTTCGTTGACCGTGAGAGCTTGTGATGGGCTAAGTTGGGACACCCCTGCAGGGTATTATCTTTCGAAAGCCGTGCCCGCGGTTATGTGGCAGATGGGAATTTGTTAACGTCCGGTTGTAGAAAACCCGAAGTTGACCTTAATTAAAATACATCAACCGTGTGTGTAACCGTGATGGTCTCTTTCCGGCGGAGTCCGGGAAGTGAACACGGTGTTGGAGTTATGCTTGACGTAGGTTGCTATAGGATCACTTCTTGATCATACTTTTATCGACCGTGCTTTGCCTTCTCTTCTCGCTCTCATTTGCGTACGTTAGCCACCATATATGCTAGTCGCTTGCTGCAGCTCCACCTCATTACTCCATCCTTCCTATAAGCTTAAATAGTCTTGATCTCGCGGGTGCGAGATTGCTGAGTCCCCGTGGCTCACAGATACT
The DNA here is from genome assembly GCF_002162155.2 of Triticum dicoccoides. Taxonomy (NCBI): domain Eukaryota; kingdom Viridiplantae; phylum Streptophyta; class Magnoliopsida; order Poales; family Poaceae; genus Triticum; species Triticum dicoccoides. Next base: position 346,896,924 of record NC_041382.1, read on the forward strand.
TCCAAAACCAGTTTGCAGGTGCCTATGTTACCGAGCAGGTGACGCAACCAAGCTCAGGAGGAGCTCGATGAAGATCTTGCCCTTTGTGTTGTTTCGTTCTAGTTGATCAGTAGTGGAGCCCAGTTGGGGTCGATCAGGGACCTTTGTCGCATTTGGGGTTCTTCTTTTATTTTGGTTCCGTAGTCGGACCTTGATTGTATCTGGATGATGTAATGCTTTATTCATGTAATTGTGTGAAGTGGCGATTGTAAGCCAACTATGTATCTCTTTCCCTTATGTATTACATGGGTTGTGTGAAGATTACCTCACTTGCGACATTGCTTTCAATGCGGTTATGCCTCTAAGTCGTGCTTCGACACGTGGGAGATATAGCCGCATCGAGGGCGTTACAAGTTGGTATCAGAGCCTTCCCCGACCTTAGGAGCCCCATTGCTTGATCGTTTTTAGCGGCCGAGTTTGATTCTAGAAAAAAATGTTTTGAGTCATTTAGGAATTATATATCGGAGAGTTTAGGAATTCTTTTTACTTCCCAGTCTCCCCATCGCTCTGGTAAGGCATCCTGACGTAGAGTTTTGACTCTTCTCTTCTCAAATTTCACTAATTTTTTTAGGATCACGCGGGTATCTTGGAATCGTTCCGATGGTTTTATGACGAGAACATTGTCTTGGTGCCTCCTGTCAGGGGTTTTGTGGAGGTGTCCCGGAGAGTTGAGCTCTGAGGTGTTGTCATCATAATTTTATCGTTACAGTTCTGGAATACCTGAGTTTAGTACGCCGACATCGAAAATCTCTTTTATGCAGTTGTTGGTGAGATAACCTCGACGCCACCCAGTACTGGGGCGGGAGTTCGGGAGTATCGCCATAACTTGTATAACGAATGCTTTTCGAAGGTTGAGGTAGAGGATTTCCGAAGTTTTTTTTGGTTATGTGTTGAAGATGGATACAGCTGGATGTAGGATTTGCTAGTTTGGGTGAGATATTATGCTTCCCCTGTATCCCCAACACCTGATTGCATAACCGGAAAATTTCGGGAGTTTCATAGGTGGGAATTCAAGTAGCTCTTAGGATATCTTTTCGACAGATGTATGATATGAAATTGGGGTTCGACGTCTAGTGGTCCGCCTTTCCACGGTCGTTTTTACAGTGGTCTCGTTGTGTCTTAAAGAACCCTTGGCTATGCTGGTTCGGGGACACTTCGTATGTCATGTGCACTGCCTTGTACATGATGGTGCTGTACACTCGAGCCCGTGTGGGCCCCACCACGAAAACTTCGGACGGAATCTCTATCATATGTTTGTTCCGGCTTATTCTGCAAGCCAATCCTTTGTTTTGTTTTATTTATGGTATTCGAGTTGCTTCGAGTCAAATGTTGAATCCATACCTTTCTTAAATGGTGTTCTCATATTTCTATGGGAGTGCTAATCCTTTCGATCATCGAGATTGTCATGTCAATTCTTTCCAACCGGTGTGCTTCTTTTCAAGTGGATCCGATCATTTCAACATTCGCAAGATCACCTCTCAGTTTTCTCAACGGTGTTTGTTTCATCCGTCCCAAGTTGTTTTTGTTTTCCCACCCTCCCACCCCTTTTTCTTCAAGGACTCATTTATTTTAATCAAGTATCCATTTATTCATGTGAAGTCACTTCACTCTTTTCGATCAATGTTCTGATCCGGTGATCCCTCGTGAAGATGCTCACGAGCTTCTAGTTCATCATCCTTCATTATTGTTTCTTCTCCGGTGGTGTTAATTTCAAGCTTTCGGTGTTGATCATTTTTTTTCGTCGTGTCAAATGCTTGTTCATACCGGTGCACCTCTCAATCTTTCACTTCTCGCTTTTCATTTGTTCTGGAGTGCTCAAGATATCTCGGAAGACTTGTGTTTCCATTCTCAATCCGTTCAAGATATTTCGAGGTTGTTATCTCATTCAAGCCATTTAATTCAACCGGTGCTTTCTCTCTTTTAAATCATTTCAACGGTGTTTTCTTTTGAGTGGGCCCTAACCCACAGGTTTTTTTTCCCAGGATCTTACCTGACTCTTCTAATTATTCTGGTGCTATTCCCAAATTCTTTTCAAAGTGTGATGTAAGAATGGATTCCATCAGTCACATGCCTTCTCCAAGATCGCTTTGAAATATTTTCATCGTTGGTTCAACCTTTCCAATTTTCATTCCGGAGTATCTCAACAATTCATGGTGGTTCTCATCATCTTTCTCAACTTTTGAAGATCGAAGAAGGATTTCTCTTAAATCTTGGTCCATTCTCTTGAAGATTCATGGTTCTAGCTTGATGCTATCCTCATAATTGTTTTGATTGTGACAATTCTTTTCAACCATCTGATGCATTTCAGGAGTTGCTTCCTTTCTTGATAATCCGAATGCCATCATTTCTGAATATTACTCATTCTCAACCTTCAACTCTTGTTCTCCAAATCTTACCGGTGATTCGTTCATATACCCTCTAGTCAGCTCATGATCTCTTCGTTCTCATGTTTCTAAATCGCCTCAAGTACCTTCATTCGTTTTCCAATTCTTCCCGGTGAATTGTGCCTTTGTTACTTTCATTTTCAATTCTTACGGTGGTTCGTTCAAGAGTTCTCTTTCCTTGGTTATCATATCAATTCATTCGTTGTTTCCAAATTCCACCGGTGGTTCATGAAGATTTTCTAAAGTTTGCGCCAATTCTATCTTGATCCTTTCTATGAGAATAAGTAGTATGCCAAATCTGTTGCTTGTCATCAATTTAAATTGGTGAAGGATAGGCATGACATAATTCTTATTCTTGTTTCATCCAAGTGATTAATTCCTTCTTCCAGAGATTGTTCATGATGAAGTAATTCTCGGTTCTAATATTCATCTTTTCTTTCCGGAGTTCCAAGTTTTCTTGGTTATATCGTCGCAAAGCTCCATCTAAATCATCACAAGGCTCACCTTGTTCTTTCAACTTCTCTTTCTTTCTATCATTCTTTTATTACCGGAGTTCTCCATGGAAGATCTACATGATGGTTCATCAAGGATTTTATTCCTTCTTGAAGTTTTCATCGAGATTCTTTTTAAGGAGCTAAAGCATTCTTCATCTCGCATTCCGAAGTGCATTTCCTTTCTACCATATCATTGGAGGTGGTATTATGTCATTCTTGATAATTTCCCTTCGTGCTTCGTGTTTCACAAGTTATCAAGTATGAGATATTTTAAATCCATTAATCTCTTTGTTGGAGTTATCTTGGTATAGATTTCACCTAAAGCCTTCCCTATGGCTTGTTGCTATCTATGTTGGTTATAAATGACCCAAGTTATTCATCTATCCTCCCGGTGAATTAAGCTTCTCATCTCCTTGTTGTTATCAATCTATTATATCGTTTCCATTAGTGGCAGAATTTCACCTCATAGTTTTGAGATGTGTTCCATAAGCCCACTACAAACTTATTCTTTTCGTTGTTGGTCTTCCAACAACTTTGTTCTAACCTTCCTGCAAGGATGCTTTCCAAATTAAATTGTGGTAGGAGTTGACATTTCCTTCTCCGTCCCTTTATCCCAACAATCTAACTTCTATTCTTTCGTTCTGGAGGCATTGTGATGTTGTGCTTTTCACTCATCATCTCGAATTGTGAGGATCGTGTTCTTTTCCTTGCTTATCCATTTAACCGGAGTCTCATCCAAGTGCTTTCATTTTGCCAAATTCATGTTCTTTTCCTTCCATCTTCAACCGGAGTGCTGCCCAAATTCTTTCTCTCTCATCTTGTTTTAACTGGAGTGGTTTCGAATTCTATCTTGTCCATTAAACTCTTGATTCGTGTCTTTGCAACCTTCAAGTTCCCGTAATGTTCCTCGTTCCTCTTTTCTAACGGATTGTTTGCAATCTCGTTCATCTCTAATTTCTCAACCTCTCAAGGTTCGTGGTTTCACTCATTGGTCGAAGAAGCAACTTAGTTTTACCGCTTATCTTCCTCTTCCGTTTCCCTCCGGTGCCATCCTAGATCTCGGGACGAGATCCTCTCGTAGTGGTGGAGTGTTGTAACGCCCCAAGACCGATGCTTCAGAAGACTTCCAGCTATTCCGAGTTTTGCCATGTGTTTCTTTTGTGCTTGCTCTTTTATTTTTGCATTGCATCATGTCATCATGCCATCATGCCATTTAATTTTGAAAACTCAACTAAATAAATTGTATGGATCTTCGATCCATTTAAATCGAGGGAAGGGTGACTTCTCTTTATAACATACCCTCCCGATATTTAGGGAGCTATAATAAAATATTCCATTGTTTTGGAATCACCTTAACACACTTGCAAAATATCCCAATGCCTTTATTATATTAATTCTTGGTCTCCAACTCTGCCCATAAATTATTTCATCATTTTCCGGAGCTCCACCAAAAATCCGAACATTTTTGGACCTTCCCAAACCTCACTTCCTATTCAAATCATTTGAATTTAAATCAAATGAGTTTGAATTTAATCTTTCAATCATGCCTCTTTCTATTTTTCTTGGTACGAGCATATTTTTGTGAGTCCAAGGAAGTTATCCCCTTGCGCATTTTCTTTCCCTAACCCTCCTTTTCTTTTCTTCTCTCTTTTTGCTTTTCTGCTAAAGTAAATATAAGAGAGAGAGAAGAGAGAGGTAAGCCCAGCCAGGCCTCTGGCCATTTCCTCTCCACCTGGGCCGACCCAACCGGCCTCTCAGGCCCAGCCCACCTAACCCTCCTAACCTAGCCCGACCCCCTCCTCCGCATCTCTCTCCCTCTCGTTCCCTGCCCGCCGCCACACCCGCACGCACGCCTCACCTCCTGCGCCCGATCCCCATCTCTCCCTCTCCTCGCGCTCGACAGCTCCCCCGCTCCATCCTCTCGATCCCCTTGCTCCTCGCGCCTCCGCCTCCGCCCAAGGCCTCGCCCTTCTCCCCCGCGAGCTCTCCATGGCGCCTGCAGCCGTATCCCTCCTTGATGCCGGCGAGTCCACGCCGAGCAAGAGCCGCGCCGTCTTCTTCATCTCCTGCCCGCGTCCCTCTGCTGCCTTGTCGCCGTCGGGCTGCGCCGCGCGCCCAACCTCCTCCCTCGCCTGCGGCCTCCTCCTCGTCGCCTCTGCGCGCGACCCTGCTGCCGTGCTGCTCCTCACCCGCGCGCCTCCTCGCTCGCGCGTCTCCTCCACCAGCAGCCTACCGTGCCCCGTCGCTCACCTGACCGCTCCTTCCCTCGCCCGTCTCCGGCTAGGTCCGAGGCCTAGGGACCGGGTCCTCCTCGTCTCGGCCATCCCCGTCGTCTACCCCGCGCGCCAAATCCGTCGCCGTTATCCTCGTGAGCTGCTCTGTCCGTTAGGGCTCCCCTCCAAGACGAGTTGGCTGCCCCGTTGGCCTTGCTGCCTTTGTCGTGGCCAAGTCAACCCAGACACCCGGAGTCCATCTTTGGTTGCACACCAAGTCGGCCATGCCTTGCTGCCTCCTGTACACTGTTGGTCAACAGTTGATGCACGCCAAGTACTTCGACTACAGCCGATGCCCCGAGGACACCGAGTACGACTACACACGGCGATGCGTCAAGTTCAACTACCGTCGACCTGAACATCTACGGAAACGTGTACAATTACCGTCGCCACATGAACAACTACTTCCACTACGAGATGCACCTCTACCGACGCCGTGTACGACTACTTCCCACGACGACCGTTGCGAGAACGTCTACTTCCATCTACACCGCATCAAACTCGAACCGCCCCGAAACGCACGCTTCAAAGGTATAACCGCCGAGAACGACCGCCGTGGAACGAATGCATGTGTGTTGTATGAGATGCCCGCGTTTGCACCGTGTCCGAAATTGTCGCGTGCATGTTTCACCTCGTTGCCATGCCACCATCTTGTGGGAACCCGGTATCCGGG
>NC_041382.1:346904412-346912144 GCF_002162155.2 Triticum dicoccoides
GACAATCTGAGTGTGCCCTGAGAAAGAGATATGTGCAGCTCCTATCGGGATTTGTCGGCACATTCGGGCGGTGTTGCTGGTTTAGTTTTACCCTGTCGAAATGTCTTGTTGTACCGGGATACCGAGTCTGATCGGAATGTCTCGGGAGGAGGTCTATTCCTTCATTGACCGTGAGAGCTTGTGATGGGCTAAGTTGGGACACCCCTGCAGGGATTTGAACTTTCGAAAGCCGTGCCCGCGGTTATGGGCAGATGGGAATTTGTTAACGTCCGGTTGTAGAAAACCCGAAGTTGACCTTAATTAAAATACATCAACCGTGTGTGTAACCGTGATGGTCTCTTTCCGGCGGAGTCCGGGAAGTGAACACGGTGTTGGAGTTATGTTTGACGTAGGTTGCTCTAGGATCACTTCTTGATCGCTACTAGCTTCACGACCGTGCCTTGCTTCTCTTCTCGCTCTCTTTTGCGATTGTAGCCACCATATATGCTAGTCGCTTGCTGCAGCTCCACCTCATTACCCCATCCTTCCTATAAGCTTAAATAGTCTTGATCTCGCGGGTGCGAGATTGCTGAGTCCCCATGGCTCACAGATACTTCAAAAAAACCAGGTTGCAGGTGCCTATGTTACCGAGCAGGAGACGCAACCGAGCTCAAGGAGGAGCTCGATGAAGATCTTGCCCTTTGTGTTGTTTTGTTTTAGTTGATCAGTAGTGGAGCCCAGTTGGCGTCGATCGGGGACCTTTGTCGCATTTGGGGTTCTTCTTTTATTTTGGTTCCATAGACGGACCTTGATTGTATCTGGATGATGTAATGCTTTATTCATGTAATTGTGTGAATTTGGCGATTGTAAGCCAACTATGTATCTCTTTCCCTTATGTATTACATGGGTTGTGTGAAGATTACCTCACTTGCGACATTGCTTTCAATGCGGTTATGCCTCTAAGTCGTGCTTCGACACGTGGGAGATATAGCCGCATCGAGGGCGTTACAAGTTGGTATCAGAGCCTTCCCCGACCTTAGGAGCCCCATTGCTTGATCGTTTTTAGCGGCCGAGTTTGAGTCTAGAAAAAAATGTTTTGAGTCATTTAGGAATTATATATCGGAGAGTTTAGGAATTCTTTTTACTTCCCAGTCTCCCCATCGCTCTGCTAAGGCATCCTGACGTAGAGTTTTGACTCTTCTCTTCTCAAATTTCACTAATTTTTTTTAGGATCACGCGGGTATCTTGGAATCGTTCCGATGGTTTTATGACGAGAACATTGTCTTGGTGCCTCCTATCAGGGGTTTTGTGGAAGTGTCCCGGAGAGTTGAGCTCTGAGGTGTTGTCATCATAATTTTATCGTTACAGTTCTGGAATACCTGAGTTTAGTACGCCGACATCGAAAATCTCTTTTATGCAGTTGTTGGTGAGATAACCTCGACGCCACCCAGTACTGGGGCGGGAGTTCGGGAGTATCGCCATAACTTGTATAACGAATGCTTTTCGAAGGTTGAGGTAGAGGATTTCCGAAGTTTTTTTTGGTTATGTGTTGAAGGATGGATACAGCTGGATGTGGGATTTGCTAGTTTGGGTGAGATATTATGCTTCCCCTGTATCCCCAACACCTGATTGCATAACCGGAAAATTTCGGGAGTTTCATAGGTGGGAATTCAAGTAGCTCTTAGGATATCTTTTCGACAGATGTGTGATATGAAATTGGGGTTCGACGTCTAGTGGTCCGCCTTTCCACGGTCGTTTTTACAGTGGTCTCGTTGTGTCTTAAAGAACCCTTGGCTATGCTGGTTCGGGGACACTTCGTATGTCATGTGCACTGCCTTGTACATGATGGTGCTGTACACTCGAGCCCGTGTGGGCCCCACCACGAAAACTTCGGACGGAATCTCTATCATATGTTTGTTCCGGCTTATTCTGCAAGCCAATCCTTTGTTTTGTTTTATTTGTGGTATTCGAGTTGCTTCGAGTCAAATGTTGAATCCATACCTTTCTTAAATGGTGTTCTCATATTTCTATGGGAGTGCTAATCCTTTCGATCATCGAGATTGTCATGTCAATTCTTTCCAACCGGTGTGCTTCTTTTCAAGTGGATCCGATCATTTCAACATTCGCAAGATCACCTCTCAGTTTTCTCAACGGTCTTTGTTTCATCCGTCCCAAGTTGTTTTTGTTTTCCCGCCCTCCCACCCCTTTTTCTTCAAGGACTCATTTATTTTAATCAAGTATCCATTTATTCATGTGAAGTCACTTCACTCTTTTCGATCAATGTTCTGATCCGGTGATCCCTCGTGAAGATGCTCACGAGCTTCTAGTTCATCATCCTTCATTATTGTTTCTTCTCCGGTGGTGTTAATTTCAAGCTTTCGGTGTTGATCATATTTTTTTTCGTCGTGTCAAATGCTTGTTCATACCGGTGCACCTCTCAATCTTTCACTTCTCGCTTTTCATTTGTTCTGGAGTGCTCAAGATATCTCGGAAGACTTGTGTTTCCATTCTCAATCCGTTCAAGATATTTCGAGGTTGTTATCTCATTCAAGCCATTTAATTCAACCGGTGCTTTCTCTCTTTTAAATCATTTCAACGGTGTTTTCTTTTGAGTGGGCCCTAACCCACAGGTTTTTTTTCCCAGGATCTTACCTGACTCTTCTAATTATTCTGGTGCTATTCCCAAATTCTTTTCAAAGTGTGATGTAAGAATGGATTCCATCAGTCACATGCCTTCTCCAAGATCGCTTTGAAATATTTTCATCATTGGTTCAACCTTTCCAATTTTCATTACGGAGTATCTCAACAATTCATGGTGGTTCTCATCATCTTTCTCAACTTTTGAAGATCGAAGAAGGATTTCTCTTAAATCTTGGTCCATTCTCTTGAAGATTCATGGTTCTAGCTTGATGCTATCCTCATAATTGTTTTGATTGTGACAATTCTTTTCAACCATCTGATGCATTTCAGGAGTTGCTTCCTTTCTTGATAATCCGAATGCCATCATTTCTGAATATTACTCATTCTCAACCTTCAACTCTTGTTTATCCAAATCTTACCGGTGATTCGTTCATATACCCTCTAGTCAGCTCATGATCTCTTCGTTCTCATGTTTCTAAATCGCCTCAAGTACCTTCATTCGTTTTCCAATTCTTCCCTGTGAATTGTGCCTTTGTTACTTTCATTTTCAATTCTTACGGTGGTTCGTTCAAGAGTTCTCTTTCCTTGGTTATCATATCAATTCATTCGTTGTTTCCAAATTCCACCGGTGGTTCATGAAGATTTTCTAAAGTTTGCGCCAATTCTATCTTGATCCTTTCTATGAGAATAAGTAGAATGCCAAATCTGTTGCTTGTCATCAATTTAAATTGGTGAAGGATAGGCATGACATAATTCTTATTCTTGTTTCATCCAAGTGATTAATTCCTTCTTCCAGAGATTGTTCATGATGAAGTAATTCTCGGTTCTAATATTCATCTTTTCTTTCCGGAGTTCCAAGTTTTCTTGGTTATATCGTCGCAAAGCTCCATCTAAATCATCACAAGGCTCACCTTGTTCTTTCAACTTCTCTTTCTTTCTATCATTCTTTTATTACCGGAGTTCTCCATGGAAGATCTACATGATGGTTCATCAAGGATTTTATTCCTTCTTGAAGTTTTCATCGAGATTCTTTTTAAGGAGCTAAAGCATTCTTCATCTCGCATTCCGAAGTGCATTTCCTTTCTACCATATCATTGGAGGTGGTATTATGTCATTCTTGATAATTTCCCTTCGTGCTTCGTGTTTCACAAGTTATCAAGTATGAGATATTTTAAACCCATTAATCTCTTTGTTGGAGTTATCTTGGTATAGATTTCACCTAAAGCCTTCCCTATGGCTTGTTGCTATCTATGTTGGTTATAAATGACCCAAGTTATTCATCTATCCTCCCGGTGAATTAAGCTTCTCATCTCCTTGTTGTTATCAATCTAATATATCGTTTCCATTAGTGGCAGAATTTCACCTCATAGTTTTGAGATGTGTTCCATAAGCCCACTACAAACTTATTCTTTTCGTTGTTGGTCTTCCAACAACTTTGTTCTAACCTTCCTGCAAGGATGCTTTCCAAATTAAATTGCGGTAGGAGTTGACATTTCCTTCTCCGTCCCTTTATCCCAACAATCTAACTTCTATTCTTTCATTCTGGAGGCATTGTGATGTTGTGCTTTTCACTCATCATCTCGAATTGTGAGGATCGTGTTCTTTTCCTTGCTTATCCATTTAACCGGAGTCTCATCCAAGTGCTTTCATTTTGCCAAATTCATGTTCTTTTCCTTCCATCTTCAACTGGAGTGCTGCCCAAATTCTTTCTCTCTCATCTTGTTTTAACTGGAGTGGTTTCGAATTCTATCTTGTCCATTAAACTCTTGATTCGTGTCTTTGCAACCTTCAAGTTCCCGTAATGTTCCTCGTTCCTCTTTTCTAACGGATTGTTTGCAATCTCGTTCATCTCTAATTTCTCAACCTCTCAAGGTTCATGGTTAACTCATTGGTCGAAGAAGCAACTTAGTTTTACCGCTTATCTTCCTCTTCCGTTTCCCTCTGGTTTCATCCTAGATCTCGGGACGAGATCCTCTCGTAGTGGTGGAGTGTTGTAACGCCCCAAGACCGATGCTTCAGAAGACTTCCAGCTATTCCGAGTTTTGCCATGTGTTTCTTTTGTGCTTGCTCTTTTATTTTTGCATTGCATCATGTCATCATGCCATCATGCCATTTAATTTTGAAAACTCAACTAAATAAATTGTATGGATCTTCGATCCATTTAAATCGAGGGAAGGGTGACTTCTCTTTATAACATACCCTCCCGATATTTAGGGAGCTATAATAAAATATTCCATTGTTTTGGAATCACCTTAACACACTTGCAAAATATCCCAATGCCTTTATTATATTAATTCTTGGTCTCCAACTCTGCCCATAAATTATTTCATCATTTTCCGGAGCTCCACCAAAAATCCGAACATTTTTGGACCTTCCCAAACCTCACTTCCTATTCAAATCATTTGAATTTAAATCAAATGAGTTTGAATTTAATCTTTCAATCATGCCTCTTTCTATTTTTCTTGGTACGAGCATATTTTTGTGAGTCCAAGGAAATTATCCCCTTGCGCATTTTCTTTCCCTAACCCTCCTTTTCTTTTCTTCTCTCTTTTTGCTTTTCTGCTAAAGTAAATATAAGAGAGAGAGAAGAGAGAGGTAAGCCCAGCCAGGCCTCTGGCCATTTCCTCTCCACCTGGGCCGACCCAACCGGCCTCTCAGGCCCAGCCCACCTAACCCTCCTAACCTAGCCCGACCCCCTCCTCCGCATCTCTCTCCCTCTCATTCCCTGCCCGCCGCCACACCTGCACGCACGCCTCACATCCTGCGCCCGATCCCCATCTCTCCCTCTCCTCGCGCTCGACAGCTCCCCCGCTCCATCCTCTCGATCCCCTCGCTCCTCGCGCCTCCGCCTCCGCCCAAGGCCTCGCCCTTCTCCCGCGCGAGCTCTCCATGGCGCCTGCAGCCGTCTCCCTCCTTGATGCCGGCGAGTCCACGCCGAGCAGGAGCCGCGCCGTCTTCTTCACCTCCTGCCCGCGTCCCTCTACTGCCTTGTCGCCGTCGGGCTGCGCCGCGCGCCCAACCTCCTCCCTCGCCTGCGGCCTCCTCCTCGTCGCCTCTGCGCGCGACCCTGCTGCCGTGCTGCTCCTCACCCGCGCGCCTCCTCGCTCGCGCGTCTCCTCCACCAGCAGCCTACCGTGCCCCGTCGCTCACCTGACCGCTCCTTCCCTCGCCCGTCTCCGGCTAGGTCCGAGGTCTAGGGACCGGGTCCTCCTCGTCTCGGCCATCCCCGTCGTCTGCCCCGCGCGCCAAATCCGTCGCCGTTGTCCTCGTGAGCTGCTCTGTCCGTTAGGGCTCCCCTCCAAGACGAGTTGGCTGCCCCGTTGGCCTTGCTGCCTTTGTCGTGGCCAAGTCAACCCAGACGCCCGGAGTCCATCTTTGGTTGCACACCAAGTCGGCCATGCCTTGCTGCCTCCTGTACACTGTTGGTCAACAGTTGATGCACGCCAAGTACTTCGACTACAGCCGATGCCCCGAGGACACCGAGTACGACTACACACGGCGATGCGTCAAGTTCAACTACCGTCGACCTGAACATCTACGGAAACATGTACAATTACCGTCGCCACATGAACAACTACTTCCACTACGAGATGCACCTCTACCGACGCCGTGTACGACTACTTCCCACGACGACCGTTGCGAGAACGTCTACTTCCATCTACACCGCATCAAACTCGAACCGCCCCGAAACGCACCCTTCAAAGGTATAACCGCCGAGAACGACCGCCGTGGAACGAATGCATGTGTGTTGTATGAGATGCCCGCGTTTGCACCGTGTCCGAAATTGTCGCGTGCATGTTTCACCTCGTTGCCATGCCACCATCTTGTGGGAACCCGGTATCCGGGATCACCCCACCTTCTATCGCATGTCACGCTCTCGTCACTTTTCCTTTTGCACCGGTATCTCCATGAGCTATCGGAACCGGAATGTTGCCGTGGCATCATTTTCGGATTCGTTGCCGTGGCATCCGTTTCATTCCGCCATGGTGACAAATGCTTCATAACATGCTCTTGTCAACATTTTCATAAAAAAATTGCATACTTGTATATGTCATCCGCATCATGATAACAACAATTAAAATGTTTAATATTGTGTTGGCATTAAACTGCTAAATGACATGGGGATTCTCCGGAATTGTTGTTTGTTGCTTCCGGCCTCATTTAACCTTGACTAGATATGTAGTTTAATTATGCTTCACCCTTTGCCATGTTTAACAACACTTAATATTGTTGAGTACCTAACCGAGAGAGAACTAAATAATTGATGTGGTGTTCCGTCAATATGCAACTCGTGCATATTGAGCTCCACTTAAATTGTAGTGTTGTTTGCTTCATTTTTCCATGCCATGCCTCATTAAACCGGACATGCATCATACTTGATTGTGCATCATGCCTTGACTATGCTTGTGTGTTTACCATGGTTGTTTGCTTCTTTCCGGTTTGCTTCTCTTGTTAGCTTCGGTTTCGTTCCGGAGTTGTGAGGATTCGTTCGACTACGTCCGTTTGTCTTCTTCATGGACTCGTTCTTCTTCCTTGCAGGATTTCAGGCAAGATGATCATACCCTCGAAATCACTACTATCTTTGCTATGCTAGTTTGCTCGCTCTTTTGCCATGCCAATGCTACGATGCCTACCATTTACTTGTCAGCCTCCCAAATTGCCATGTCAAACCTCTAACCCACCATGTCCTAGCAAACCGTTGATTGGCTATGTTACCGCTTTGCTCAGCCCCTCTTATAGCGTTGTTAGTTGCAGGTGAAGATTGAAGTTTGTTCCTTGTTGGAACATGGAGATGTTGTTTCTTGTTGGAACATGTTACTTGTTGGGATATCACAATATATCTTATTTAATTAATGCATCTATATACTGGTAAAGGGTGGAAGGCTTGGCCTTATGCCTGGTGTTTTGTTCCACTCTTGCCGCCCTAGTTTCCGTCATATCGGTGTTATGTTCCTGGATTTTCCGTTCTTTACGCGGTTGGCCTATTATGGGAACCCCTTGACAGTTTGCCTTAAGTAAAGCTCTTCCAGCAATGCCCAACATTGGTTTTACCATTCGCCACCTAGCCTCTTTTTCCCTTGGGTTTCGCAGACTCAAGGGTCATCATTATTTT